>NC_061509.1:54665507-54739464 GCF_022539505.1 Lolium rigidum
CCTCCTGGCTGCCTCGTGGCCCCACTTCGTTAGGTCTTCGGTCTTCTGGAAGCTTCGTGCAAAAATAGGACCCTGGGCGAAAGTTTCGTCCAATTCCGAGAATATTTCTTTACTAGGATTTCTGAAACCAAAAACAGCGAGTAAAACGACAAGCGGCTCTTCGGCATCTTGTTAATAGGTTAGTTCCAGAAAATGCATAAATATGACATATAATGTGCATAAAACATGTAGGTATCATCAATAAAGTAGCATGGAACATAAGAAATTATCGATACGTTGGAGACGTATCACCTACCCAAGGTGGGACTCCCACCCAAGTGGGATTCCCACCCTTCCATGTGGGGGGGTGGCCGGCCCCCTTGGGGGGAGTCCACCTTGGACTTTCCCCTCTAGGGTTGGCCGGCCATGGGTGGTGGAGTCCCTCCGGGACTCCGCCTTCCAAAGTGCTTTCTTCCGGACTTTTCTAGAACCTTCTAGAACCTTCCATAAATGCACCGGATCATTTTCAAACATATAAAATGACTTCCTATATATGAATCTTATTCTCCGGACCATTCCGGAACTCCTCGTGATGTCCGGGATCCCATCCGAGACTTCGAACAAAAGCTCGAACTCCATTCCATATTCAAGTTCTACTATTACAACATCAAACCTTAAGTGTGTCACCCTACGGTTCGCGAACTATGTAGACATGGTTGAGAACTCTCTCTGACCAATAACCAATAGAGGGATCTGGAGATCCATAATGGCTCCCACATATTCAACGATGACTTAGTGATCGAATGAACCATTTATATACGATACCAATTCCCTTTGTCACGCGATATTTTACTTGTCCGAGGTTTGATCATCGGTATCACTCTATACCTTGTTCAACCTCGTCTCTGGACAAGTACTCTTTACTCGTACCGTGGTATGTGGTCTCTTGTGAACTTATTCATATGTTTGCAAGACATTAGACGACATTCCACCGAGAGGGCCCAGAGTATATCTATCCGTCATCGGGATGGACAAATCCCACTGTTGATCCATATGCCTCAACTCATACTTTCCGGATACTTAATCCCACCTTTATAACCACCCATTTACGCAGTGGCATTTGATGTAATCAAAGTACCTTTCCGATATAAGTGATTTACATGATCTCATGGTCATAAGGACTAGGTAACTATGTATCGAAAGCTTATAGCAAATAACTTAATGACGTGATCTTATGCTACGCTTAATTGGGTGTGTCCATTACATCATTCATATAATGATATAACCTTGTTATTAATAACATCCAATGTTCATGATTATGAAACTAATCATCTATTAATCAACAAGCTAGTTAAGAGGCTTACTAGGGACTCTTTGTTGTCTACATATCACACATGTATCAATGTTTCGGTTAATACAATTATAGCATGATATATAAACATTTATCATAAACATAAAGATATATAATAACCACTTTTATTATTGCCTCTTGGGCATATCTCCAACAGTTAGTGGATTCTACTCTCTTTTCTCTTCTCGTGTGAACCACGAGGAGTGGTATGAGAAGCACAAATTTCCGGCTGGCTTTCCTCAAGACGATGAGGAAGATGAAGATGAGTGCTCCGGGTCAAGCGCAAGTCCATCTGACAAGGAATCCGACAATGACAACACCTTCAATGCCTTCGAGGAAGACAAACCGGAATCCTCTGGCTAGGCCCTGGAAATATAAACATTGAACTGTATCATTTTGGCCCCAGAGTGGGTTTGCAATATAAGTTAAACTTATTTGAAGTAGCTAGGGAAAAACTACGCATGCAATGTGTCTGGGCAGAAAATACTTATCCTGCTACCATTTTATATATGTGTGGTCTTTTGATTGAGAGCAAGTGTTGGTTTCTGTACTTTCCGGCTTACTTACTTGACCTTCCGCGAGCCGTAGGACCCTTAGCCGGAAAAGACTCGCCGACTGCGATGGAGCCTAATAACAGTCCTTCAATAACCGTGGAAACAAGCCCCCAGCCTAAGGTGCCGGAAGTCGCTACTACGAATCCATAAGTTTGCAACATAAAGTTCATATTCCATAAACATGCGCTTATGTCCTATTGGACGATTTTGAAAATAAAAACATTATACACACCTAGGCGGAAACATCCAGCTCTACGATTTTTGTCGGAAAACATACACGATCAAAAAATGAATAATAAAAGGAGGTGAAAGACTCAAAGAGTGAACCATATGCTTTATTTCATCGATTATGTATCATAATTATTACAATGTATGTAATTCGGAAATTGCTAAGCGTGGAAAGGACGTAGGTGTGCGATATTCCAGGGACGATCTGTCTCGTCGTACACGTCACCCGGATCCTCCCTCTTTCGTTTTCGAGACCAGTTTGCAGGTCTATCCTTTAACTCACGAATATCAATGAGGTAGTAAGATCCGTTATGCGGTACTTTGCTGACGACGAAGGGTCCATCCCATGGAGATTGTAACTTGTGCTCTTTCACATGCCAAAGGCGGAGAACCAGATCACCTTCTTTAAACGAGCGATTCCGAACTCGACGGCTATGATAGCGCCGCAATTTCTGCTAGTATATGGTGGAGCGCTGGTCTGCTAAGTTCCGAGCTTCTTCGAGCAGGTCCACATATAGCTATCGAGCCTCATCTGCATTTTCTTCATTATAGGCGGAAACTTGTAGAGAATCATGGATGATGTCGGAGGGTAACTGTAACATCCCAAATTTTCAAACAAAGAAGAAATTAAATTTCCATTTTCCAAAAATGAGAACCAACAAAAACTTTTATTACCTAGGGTGCTATGCATAGTGCTCATACCCAATACTTGTGTTATTGCCAAGATTGTTTGTTTATAGCATTGAACATATTTCCAAAACCCTAAACCCTAACCTTCTCAAAACCAAATAGGATCAAATAAGAAGGAACTAAAATAAAATAAAAAGACATATGTGGGCATATAGCCCTAGTATGAAAATCTTGACTAATACCCTTCTTACTTTTCTAAATAGTGGTGAACCATTGTTAGACCCCACTAAACCCTAAACCTCACCCCTCTTCTCACCATCCATTGTAAACAAAATAAAAAAGAAATGAAATTAAATAAGAAAAGGGCCTATGTGCCTATGACTATTTTTGGTAAAACTTTTACCTAGACCCTTCTACCTTGTGCCAATGATTGGAAAACATTATTTAACCCTATCTATTTCTTAACAAATCAAATCAAAGGTGAAACCAAAGAAAATAAAAATGTCCATAGAGGTATATGAGAGTAATGGCCAAATTGCCAACTTAAGCCTAAACCCTAATTCTTGGTCTGAAACGATAAAACCCCAATCTAAACTCAATTAGCACATAAGAACATAACACAACACCACTTGGCTCAAAGAAGACCAAAGAAAAAAGAAAAAGAAATAAAAATAGAAATACACATATGTGGCTATGGCCAATTTTGCAAATCTTTAACCTAGACCCTTTTGGCTTGCACCATTGGTTGGAGATGGTTAGTAAACACTTATAAACACTTTTGGAGTCAAAGAAACTCAAATCAAATCAAATTTGAATTCAAAATGAGCTTACATGCACTAATGGTCAAAATTGACAATCTTAGCCTGATGCCCTCTTTGAGCCTCTGTTTTGGAAAAAAAATTAAACTACACCATGCCAACTCTTTGCACCTCATCCAAGACAACATCAAGGTGAACAACTTTGCCCAAAACCACCCCTGCAAATTCTTGCTCAAATTCAAATGGTGATCAAGCAAAGTGGAGACTTTGAAATAGAATCAAGATTATGTGCATTTTGAGATTTTGCAAACCACTTCAAATTTGACCACCACAACCACCATTCTACTTCAAATAATATATGATTGCAACCCACCAAAAATCATTCAAAAATTTGAAAATAACTTTCATGCGGCCATTGTGTCGAACAGGTGGTGTGCATCACTTCTACCAACTCCACACACTCAAAAACCCAGCATATTTTGGCCCTAACCATCCATCCTTGCTCAGCATTGGTACTCTCTTACACCTCTAGCATCATTGCTGTACCAGAGACATCATCATTTGCACAAAATATTGCACAACTATGTCATGCCGTATGTGCATGACACACACACATGCCCAAACCCTCTCTGGTCAACTCTCCCGTGCCCAACCATGTCCCCTCTCTTCTCCTCACTCCACTCGACCTGCTGGTACCCTCCAACGACCGAGACACGCACTACACTGGCCGCCCCGTACGCGCCCAGACACGCTCAGCACCTGCCAGGATCGGCATGGACGCGCCCGGTGACGTCCCAGAGCGCGCCAGTACCCGCCTGCTCCCTGTTGACTCCGACCATCTCCAGCCCTCTCCTCTCTCCTACGCACTCACCACGGTACCTTCTACCTCCCAGACAACGCCATTGGATCGCGGGAACCCCGTACGCGACAAGCTCGTCGACGACACCCGCCAGTACCGCGCCAGTACATGACGTCGCCAGCCTGCTCCTGTCCATCCCCGTCCTCGCCACGATGTGCGTTGGCACCGCCTCGACGTCGCCAACAGTCCCTGACGTCGCCTTGCCCTTTCCGCCACCGTAGCGTCGCGTCCATGGTCGACCTGCCCGCACCCCACGGCCTCGCCTCGACCCTATAAAAGGAGGACGATTCCGCCTCCAATCTCCACACCAGTCGCCTTCCCTCCTTCTTCTAGCTTGCCAAGACCCCTTCCCCTCCTCGATTTAGCCCTCCTTCGCCGAAATTTTGCCGGAGTAGCCCGCCAGTACCCCGCAAGCTCGCCGACGAATTAGTCCACCCCTGCCGCTCCCTCGACCACCGTTCGCCTTGCCGTCGTCGACCACGTCGAACACCGCAGACGCCCAGCCTCGCCGGAGTCCAGGATCGCCGCCGACCCCCTCCCTCCGCCGTGCCAGGGCTCACCTCTCGTCGACGACGACGACAACGCTCCACCATCAGATCATCGTCTAATCCAACGCTTCACACGCCGCGTACCGATTCGGTGAGTAACACCCGATGACAAGCGGCCCCCACCATGTCAGGCAGCCCACGCGTGCTGGACGCGTGGTGGCTGGCCTGTGCATTTTCAAACCCCTTCGGCCCACCTTGTTTTCCCGCCGGCCTGTTTAATTCAAATCCGAGTTTCGGTTTATTTCAAAATTGCTCTCAGATGCTTTGCTAAATATTTAATATCTCCAAATCTACTCGGCCAAATTTGATAAATTTTATATTTTCGGAAAGCCTGTGAAATTATCTATCCAACCCAATTGGATTCAACTCAAAATATGTTGTAGTATTTAAACAGTAAAAATAACAATACAGTAACTTTTCAAACTTCAAACAATTATTAAAAATCAACCATAAATGCTTTTGAGTTGATTCCAACTCTCATAATTCACTTTTCAAATAATCTAATTGATTATGTAAAAATATAATAGGGTTGCTTCATATGATCATGGGTTAGAATCAAATAATGGATATGTAGTCATTACTAGCCCATTTAATTTATTTTTCAAATTTAGGAATTTAAATCTATGAAGTGTAGCACTTCATTTAAAAATCACTTTCTCAAGTAATTCAATGTAAGGTGATGACACATGTCTTCATGACCCCTTATGTTTTTATTGGAGAATATTAAATCATTGCCATAGTAGTATTTAAATTGTTCCAACTAATTATTAAATCATATGAGATATATCCTTCTCATTTAAATCTTTGTCTCAAGTAATGTTACATGAGGTAGATACCATGGTCTATTAACTCTCATATTGAATTATTTGATGATATTAAATCAGTACTATGTTGGGATTAAATTGCATGAGGTGCATCACCTCATTTAAATCATTTTTCCAAATGATGATTATGAAGAGGTTGACCCTGGTCAACCTAGGTCATACATTATTATTGGAGGAAATTAAATCTTAACAACATTCAATGAGAGGAAATTATTTCTCCCAAGAATTAAATAGAAACCCTAAATAATATTTGTAATGAGAGGAAATTATTTTTCTGTAAAATGAAAACAAAGCCAACCCACATATAATAGTGTGGTGATGCTAGAATAACTTGTGTGAACCATTTGTGTGATTAGTCTAGCACTTAAGTATTGTTTGGTGATTGTATCCTCGTATTCGTTTATAGACACTAGTACCGGAGACTATCAAGAGGAGGAGGTTTTCTACCAAGAGGAAGAAGAAGAGAACTTTGATCACAACACCAACCAAGGCAAGCTAATATTCTTGCAAAGTGTAAAGCTCTACTAGAGCAAGGCACACTCACCAATTCCTTTATGCTTCATGATCCCATCCCAAGTTTTGTTCTTACAAGCTTTTACTTTGATTATTATAACTTGCTTTTATAGTTAACTTTGGTCTAGAGATAGAGTACTACAAGAGTATCAAAGTTAGCCTAGAACAATCAAAGCTAGTTAGCACCCCTCATGACTAGTTGCTAGTGCTAATACATAAAATTGACTACTTTAGATGGGAACATGTGAAATGACATGACTTTGCAAACCTTGGAATGAGGAGTCATTCTATTGAAAGATTTTGAAGGTGGATGTGAATGGTGAATGACATGCATGGTGAACTTTACAAAAACTGATGGTTGGGTTCGGATGCGATACCATTCCAATTTTACAAGTACCCCCCCAATACCTGATTATGGGTAAGGGCTTAACTAGAAATTTATGTATCTTAGTGTGGGTTCCCTCTAAACAAGCGTTATAGGGGTTATGCCGAGGCTGCCTCCAATTGAAATGTGAAATGATGTGAATGAGGTGAATGTCCGGCCCAAGCCCTGTGCAGTTCCCAGGCTGGCGGTTTGTCTTCACTGGGAGGCCAACCTCATGGGGAGAGGTGCCTATACTAGGGTATGTAAGTGAAAGGTTATGGTTTGTAGTCCGCACACGGAGTGTGATAAATCAAGGCCAGGTAACCCTGACGGATTATTGCAAATGTTGTGGCACAAGTGTACGACCTCTGCAGAGTGTAGAACTATTCGAATAGCCGTGTCCACGGTTACAGACGATTGAAAAGGCCATACTGTTTCGTCATCAGACCATTTTTCAAAAATGTGACATATGACTTGTGACTTGAACTTGAAAGGTGAATGGTGACTTTGACTTGAATCACAACAGAGTTGTGGGAATGACACTAATGTTCCCACTTGAGTTAGTTAGCAAATGAAGAGGTTTTTACTAAATGTTTGTGAACTAAAATTGGCTTTATGCAAATAAACTTAGAGCTTAGCACCCCCTTACTATAGTTGATAGTGCTTACACTAGTATTAGTTTGCGAGTACTTTAAAGTACTCATGGTTTTGTCCCTGGCTATTCAAATGGCCAGACTATGAAGAGGAACAGCAGTACGAGGAAGATGGACAGCGGGACGTCTACGACAACTAGGACTACTCCTGACGTCAACAGTTGCATGTGGAACAGATGGACCGCGACCGTTACTTCGCTTCCGCTATGTGTTTTGTAATAGGATCTCTAGATCCACTATGTTGTATTAAGACTAGATCATGTGATCCCTCTATGTAAGACGATTATGTGTTGTAATGAATGATGTTCTGTGATATCAATCTGTTATGTCTTGTGATACGTCTCAAACGTATCTATAATTTCTTATGTTCCATGCTACTTTTATGACAATACTTGCATGTTTTATACACACTTTACAGCATTATTATACATTTTCCGGCACTAACCTATTAACAAGATGCCGAAGCGCCAGTTGCTGTTTTCTGCTGTTTTTGGTTTCAGAAATCCTAGTAAGGAAATATTCTCGGAATTGGACGAAATCAACGCCCAGGGTCCTATTTTTCCACGAAGCTTCCAGAAGACCGAGGGGGAAAGGAAGTGGGGCCACGGGGCGCCGCCACACTAGGGCGGCGCGGCCAAGGGGGGGCCCACGCGGCCCTAGCGTGTGGGGCCCCAGTGACCCCTCCGACTCTGCCCTTTCGCCTACTTAAAGCCTTCGTCGCGAATACCCCTGTACCGAGAGCCACGATACGGAAAACCTTCCAGAGACGCCGCCGCCAATCCCATCTCGGGGATTCGGGAGATCGCCTCCGGCACCTCGCCGGAGAGGGGAATCATCACCGGAGGGGCTCTACATCATCATGCCCGCCTCCGGATTGATGCGTGAGTAGTTCATCCTTGGACTATGGGTCCATAGCAGTAGCTAGATGGTTGTCTTCTCCGCTTGTGCTATCATTGTTTAGATCTTGTGAGCTGCCTAACATGATCAAGATCATCTATTTGTAATGCTACATGTTGTGTTTGATGGGATCCGATGAATCTAGAATACTATGTCAAGTTGATTATCAATCTATCATATATGTGTTGTTTATGTTCTTGCATGCTCTCCGTTGCTAGTAGAGGCTCGGCCAAGTTGATACTTGTAACTCCAAGAGGGAGTATTTATGCTCGATAGTGGGTTCATGCCTCCATTTAATCTGGGATCGTGACAGAAGGTTCTAAGGTTGTGGATGTGCTGTTGCTACTAGGGATAAAACATCAATGCTTTGTCTAAGGATATTTGTGTTGATTACATTACGCACCATACTTAATGCAATTATCTGTTGTTTGCAACTTAATACTGGAGGGGGTGTGGATGCTAACCCGAAGGTGGATTATTTAGGCATAGATGCATGATGGATAGCGGTCTATGTACTTTGTCGTAATGCCCTGATTAAATCTCATAGTAATCATTGTTGATATGTATTGAATCTTGATTTGTCAATTGCCCATCTGTAATTTGTTCACCCAGCATGTTAGTTATCTTATTGGAGAGACACCACTAGTGAACTGTGGACCCCAGTCCATTCTTTTACATCTGAATACATTGTACTGCAATTATTGTTTTTACTGTTCTTTGCAAACAAACACCATCTTCCACTCGATACGCTTAATCCTTTGTTTTCAGCAAGCCGGTGAGATTGACAACCTCACTGTTACGTTGGGGCAAAGTATCTTGATTGTGTTGTGCAGGTTCCACGTTGGCGCCGGTTTCACTGGTGTTGCGCCGCACTACACTCCTCCACCAACAACCTTCACGTGCTTCTTGGCTCCTACTGGTTCGATAACCTTGGTTTCTTTCTGAGGGAAAACTTGCTGCTGTGCGTATCATACCTTCCTCTTGGGGTTCCCAACGGACGTGTACATCTACGTGCATCAAGCAGACTTTTTCTGGCGCCCTTGCCGGGGAGATCAAGACACGCTGCAAGGGGAGTCTCCACATCCAATCTCTTTACTTTGTTTTTGTCTTGCTTACTTTACTTTATTTACTGTCTTGTTTGCTTCATATTAAAACACAAAAAAATTAGTTACTTTAATTTCTGTCTTATTTATTAGCTCTATATCAAAAACACAAAAAAAATTAGTTACTTGCATTTATTTTCTTGTTTACTAGCTCTATATTAAAACACAAAAAAATTAGTTACTTGCATTTATTTTATTATCATGACTAGTCCTGTAGCTGTTGCTCTATCACCTGAGGAATCGATCTTTACTTTTAAACAAGGGGGTGAGGAGAGTTTTGAAGAAGCTTGGTCTAGAATTTTTGATTCTTATAGTAAAACTGAACCTAAAATGCCTCTAAGTTTGCTTCTTAGTAACTTTTATTTTGGGCTTATTCTTCGCTATAGATATGCCTTAGATGCTGTAGTGGGAGGAGATTTCCTTCATTGTGATGGAGATCAATCTTTTAATGCCATAAAAAATTGGTTACATCGTCTAGCTCAGCTAGTAACTTTGATTCATCTCTTGCTAGCATTCTTAATAGATTAAACACTCTCGAAACGAATATATCTTGTTTAAAAGAAGGGTACAACCATATTCGCGAATATTATGATTATGTTCCATTAAGCTTTGAACCTTCAATGTGGGTGCCTACTATTAAAGTTACCATTTGTGGTGAAATTTTTTATGCCCGCTGTGATATTATGTCTGAGTTCTGCCTTATGCCTAAAAGTATTTATGAATCTTTGACACTTTGGGAACTTACTGAAGGAGGAGAAGGAATAACTCTTACTGATACTCTGTTATAGTTCCTAAGGGAATAGCTGAAGGCGTGTTCACAACCTTTCTTGGAAAACGGTATCCACGGATTATCTTGTTGTTGAATGTGTAGGGACAGGACAAATCACACTTGGAAGATCCCTGCTGAAACTCATGGGAGCAATCATAGATATGGGAAAAGGCACTCTAAATTTTACCTCTACACCCGGATGCGGTCATGTATTCCCTAAACCAAAGAGTAAGAAGAGTAGGCTCAAAGACTCTGGTAAGAATGTTAATGCATCATCTCTTGAAAATACTTGATTTGCACTTTTTGCGCCTAGCTGAAAGGCGTTAAAGAAAAGCACTTCTTGGGAGATAACCCAAGTTTCATTTTATTTACTGTATTGTTGAGTCTTGGAAGTTGTTTACTACTGTAGCAACCTCTCCTTATCATGTTTTTGTGCCAAGTAAAGTCTCTATGTTAAAGTTGATGCTAGATTTGGATTGCTGCGCAGAAACAACATTGCTGTCTATCACGAATTCGCGCAGATCTCTCTGTAGAAGAGTCAAAAAAATCTGAAACTTTACGTGCGTGATCCTCAGATATGTGCGTGATCCTCAGATATGTACGCAACTTTAATTAGTTTTGAGTTTTTCCGTTTGAGCAAGTTAAGTGCCCCTGCAAAATTCGTTTTTACGGACTATTCTGTTTTTGACAGATTCTGCCTTTTATTTCGCATTGCCGCTTTTGCTATGTTGAATGAGTTTATTTGTTACATTAACTTTCATAAGCTTTGTGCAATGTCCAGAAGTGTTAAGAATGATTGTGTCACCTCTGAATATGTGAATTTTTGATTATGCACTAACCCTCTAATGAGTTTGCTTGAAGTTTGGTGTGGAGGAAGTTTTCAAGGGTCAAAAGAAGAGGATGATATACTATGATCAAGAAGAGTGAAAGGTCTAAGCTTGGGGATGCCCCGGTGGTTCATCCCTGCATATTTTAAGAAGACTCAAGCATCTAAGCTTGGGGATGCCCAAGGCATCCCCTTGTTCATCGACAACTTATCGAGTCACTTCTAGTGAAACTATATTTTTATTCCATCACATCTTATGTTCTTTACTTGGAGCGTCGGTTTGCTTTTATTTTCGTTTTGGTTTGAATAAAGTTGGATCCCATCATCCTTATATTGGAGATATTACGCTCCGCTTTTTCATATGGAACACTTGTGTTCTTAATTGTGCTTTAATGTTCATGGCGAAGGCTGAAATTTCTTCGTTAAATTGCTATTTGGTTGGAATCAGAAAATGTTGCATATGGTTTGGAATAACTTGGCAATTGTTTGAGCTCTCATAGATCATGTTTAAGCTCTTGCATCATGTAGTTTAATCTATTAATGGAGAACTACCGTAGAGCTTGTTTAATTTGGTTTGCATGATTGGTCTCTCTAAGCCTAGATATTTTCTGGTAAAGTGTTTGAACAACAAGGAAGATAATGTAGAGTCTTATAATGCTTGCAATATGTTCTTGTGTAAGTTTTGCTGTACCTGTTCATACTTGTGTTTGCTTCAAACAACCTTGCTAGCCCAAACCTTGTACTGAGAGGAAATGCTTCTCGTGCATCCAAACACCTTGAGCCAAAACCCATGCCATTTGTGTCCACCATATCTACCTACTATGTGGTATTTTTCTGCCATTCCAAAGTAAATTACTTGAGTGCTACCTTTAAAATTTCATTCCTTTATCTTTGCAATATATAGCTCATGGGACAAATAGCTTAAAAACTATTGTGGTGATGAATATGTAGTTATGTGTCTTAATTCTTATAAGTTGCTTGTTGAGCGGTAACCATGTTTACGGGGACGCCATCAACTTTTTACCTTTGTTGGATGTCATGTGAGATGCTATGCATGTTCGTCTTGTCTGAAGTAAGTGCGATTTCATGATCAAATGGTTTGAGTATGCATATGTTAGAGAAGAACATTGGGCCGCTAACTAAAGCCATGCATCATGGTGGAAGTTTCAGTTTGGACATACAACCTCAATCTCTTATGAGAATATTATTTGTTGTTGAATGCTTAAGCATTAAAAGAGGAGTCCATTATCTGTTGTCTATGTTGTCCCGGTGTGGATGTCTAAGTTGAGAATAATCAAAAGCGAGAAATCCAATGCGTGCTTTCTCCTTAGACCTTCGTACAGGCGGCATAGAGGTACCCCTTTGTGACACTTGGTTGAAACATATGTCATGTGATGATAATCCGTGTTATCTGAGCTGATTAGGACAAGGTGCGAGCACTATTAGTACTTTATGCATGAGACTTGCAACTTGTAGGAAGTATTATGCATAGCGCATATGAATTATTACTACCGTTGACAAAATTGTTTCTATGTTTTCAAAACAAAAGCTCTAGCACAAAAATAGTAATCCATGCTTCCCTCTCCGAAGGGCCATTCTTTTACTTTATGTTGAGTCAGTTTACCTACTTCTTTCTATCTTAGAAGCAAACACTTGTGTTAACTGTGTGCATTGATTCTTACATGTTTACTTATTGCACTTGTTATATTACTCTATGTTGACAAATATCCATGAGATATACATGTTACAAGTTGAAAGCAATTGCTGAAATTTAATCATCCTTTGTGTTGCTTCAATGCATTCTACTTTGAATTTATTGCTTATGAGTTAGCTCTTATGCAAGTCTTGTTGATACTTGTCTTGAAAGTACTATTCATGAAAAGTTTTGCTATATGATTCATTTGTTTAGTCATTATCTTTGTTAGCAATCTTTTGTTTCAGATCACTCCATTCATCTCATATGCTTTACAATAATGTTGATCAAGGTTATGCTGGTAGCATGTCACTTCAGAAATTATTTGTGTTATCGTTTACCTACTCGAGGGCGAGTAGGAACTAAGCTTGGGGATGCTTGATACGTCTCAAACGTATCTAAAATTTCTTATGTTCCATGCTACTTTTATGACAATACTTGCATGTTTTATACACACTTTACAGCATTATTATACATTTTCCAGCACTAACCTATTAATAAGATGCCAAAGCGCCGACTGTCGTTTTCTCGCTGTTTTGGTTTCAGAAATCCTAGTAAGGAAATATTCTCGGAATTGGACGAAATCAACGCCCAGGGTCCTATTTTTCCACGAAGCTTCCAGAAGACCGAGGGGGAAAGGAAGTGGGGCCACGGGGCGCCGTCACACTAGGGCGGCGCGACCAAGGGGGGCCCATGCGGCCCTAGCGTGTGGGGCCCCCGTGACCCCTCCGACTCCGCCCTTCCGCATACTTAAAGCCTTCGTCGCGAATACCCCTGTACCGAGAGCCACGATACGGAAAACCTTCCAGAGACGCCGCGGCCGCCAATCCCATCTCGGGGGATTCAGGAGATCGCCTCCGGCACCCTGTCGGAGAGGGAAATCATCACCGGAGGGGCTCTACATCATCATGCCCGCCTCCGGATTGATGCGTGAGTAGTTCATCCTTGGACTATGGGTCCATAGCAGTAGCTAGATGGTTGTCTTCTCTGCTTGTGCTATCATTGTTTAGATCTTGTGAGCTGCCTAACATGATCAAGATCATCTATTTGTAATGCTACATGTTGTGTTTGATGGGATCCGATGAATCTAGAATACTATGTCAAGTTGATTATCAATCTATCATATATGTGTTGTTTATGTTCTTGCATGCTCTCCGTTGCTAGTAGAGGCTCTGGCCAAGTTGATACTTGTAACTCCAAGAGGGAGTATTTATGCTCGATAGTGGGTTCATGCCTCCATTTAATCTGGGATCGTGATAGAAGGTTCTAAGGTTGTGGATGTGTTGTTGCTACTAGGGATAAAACATCAATGCTTTGTCTAAGGATATTTGTGTTGATTACATTACGCACCATACTTAATGCAATTATCTGTTGTTTACAACTTAATACTGGAGGGGGTGCGGATGCTAACCCGAAGGTGGATTATTTAGGCATAGATGCATGCTGGATAGCGGTCTATGTACTTTGTCGTAATGCCCTGATTAAATCTCATAGTAATCATCGTTGATATGCATTGAATCTTGATTTGTCAATTGCCCATCTGTAATTTGTTCACCCAGCATGTTAGTTATCTTATTGAAGAGACACCACTAGTGAACTGTGGACCCCGGTCCATTCTTTTACATCTGAATACATTCTACTGCAATTATTGTTTTTACTGTTCTTTGCAAACAAACACCATCTTCCACTCGATACGCTTAATCCTTTGTTTTCAGCAAGCCGGTGAGATTGACAACCTCACTGTTACGTTGGGGCAAAGTATCTTGATTGTGTTGTGCAGGTTCCACGTTGGCGCCGGTTTCACTGGTGTTGCGCCGCACTACACTCCTCCACCAACAACCTTCACGTGCTTCTTGGCTCCTACTGGTTCGATAACCTTGGTTTCTTTCTAAGGGAAAACTTGATGCTGTGCGCATCATACCTTCCTCTTGGGGTTCCCAACGGACGTGTACATCTACGCGCATCACTTGCAAAAACAATATTCCTGGGATTGCGATGTACGGCATAATAGGCATCTGGACTTAAAAATCCGGGTGTTGACAAGTTGGTATCAAAGCCATTGTTTGTTAGGAGACCCTAGTTAGAATGGACGTCTGAAAAACTTAGTTTCAAAACCAATGAAGTGAATATTTATGAAAACTTATTCTCACTCTTACCCTTGAGATCTTTTCAAAATAATAAATCCATGCTCTACTTTTCCTTGAAATTGTACATAAAATTTTGCACACTTGATCACTTCATTAACTTACTTATCCTAATTGCTCACAGATGGAGTACCAATGTGAGTCCTATCAGCTTGGCCATGGAGGGGACCTAATGTTCGAGAAGGATCTGGAGAAACTAGTTGAGTATTTAGGACGCCTGTATCCCGAGTTCTTCGGAATACCCCTCAACCATCCGTCGGGAGGACCACCTCGGTGGGAAGTTACTGCAGATCTGAGAGGAAAGCTAGGAGCCCCAATATGGGAAACCATCTGGTTTTCTGTAACGGTAAACACTTGGAAGGATGGAATAGCCAAAGCCATGCAGGAAGCAATTGCCCGTCTGTGCGTACAAAATGAGAACAAGATCAAGAACACTCGCTTTGTCTACTACCCAAGACACGACCCCATGGGAAGACCACTGACCATGCCACCGCACCCGGAGATGCACTACTATGTTGCATGCCTAGACTTCCTGCTACACAAGACCCGCAAGGAGTTGGACAACGCCCGCGCCTTTCGCTAAGCACATTACCCCTGAAGACGAAGAACCCATCATGAGGAGTAGTATCATTAAATCACTTGAGTAGGTGTGAGTTTTGTATCAGGATCCCCTTGTATCGTAGAGCGATGAATGGTTCTTAAAACCAACGATGTGTTAGCTTTGTAATGTGTGATGTTTGGTATGAATGAAAAAGTGTTGTTGGTTTTACCCCCTCAAAACTACTCAAGTTTTGAAACTTTTTGAATTTAACTCAAACAAACCATAGAAATTTCCCTCTTATCTTATCATCTACCTCAATCTTCAGATGGCCCCACCAACCCGCAGCGCCAACCAGGATGCAATGATGCAAATGTTGCAGATGATGATGGCAGATAGAGATGCTGAAAGAGATGAAAGGCAAGCCAATATCGCCGCACTGCAACAGATCGCTCAGAATAACCAAGGACATGGAAACCATGATCACCCTGGATCCAAGCTGAAGAACTTTCAGAACACCAACCCTCCGATGTTCAGCAAGACTGAAGAGCCACTTGACGCAGATGACTGGCTCCAGACAATGGAGAACAACCTGGAAGTTGCGGGAGTAGAAGCCACAGAGAAAGTACGGTTCGCCACCCACTACCTATCAGGACCTGCCAGAGCCTGGTGGACGAGTGCCCGTGCAATGAATGCGGGACAGATGATGACTTGGGCAGATTTCAAGCTCAAATTCTGCAAATACCATGTGCCTCAAGGACTGATCAAGAAGATGAGAGACGAGTTCCGCGAACTCAAGCAAGGAAGGATGTCCGTGGTGGAATACCGTGAAAGGTTTCTTACACTGTCAAGGTACGCCCCGGATGAGACCGACAGCAACGAAAAGAGGAAGGAGAGATTTCTGAACGGACTGCACGACGAGATGCAAACTGTGTTAGTGAACATTCCGTTCGCTGACCTCGAAGCCCTGGTGGACTCAGCCATCCAGATGGAAGCCAAACTGCAGCAAGCCAATGAGAACCGCAAGCGCAAGATGATGAATCAGAATGGACCCCACCATGCACAGAAGCACCGCAACAATTCCACTGGAGGATTTGCCCCAAGATACAACAAGCCACCTGACCCCCGAAGCCCGGAGGCACAACAACAACAACAACAACAACAACAACAACAACAACAACAACAACAACAGCACCAACAACCACAACAACAACCACCCCTATGGTAGCAACAACAACAACCCCAATACTGCCCCGAGGACTGGAAGCAACACTGTTCCCGTCACCCCCAAAGACAAGTCAACTATGAACTGCTATGAATGTGGAGTTGTGGGTCACTACTCCAAGGAGTGCCCCAAGAAGCTTGCCAAGATTGCCGCCAATACTGCTGCACCTGCCCAGCAACAGCGCCGCTTCGCGGCCAGAAGGAACCAGAACAACCGCAACGGCCGCCTCTACCACATGAATGCAACAGAAGCACATGAAGCACCTCAGGCCATGCCAAGTATGTTTTCCAATTAATCCAATTTCTCAATCTCTCTTAGGAACCTAACTTTTCTTAAAATCTCGGGACGAGATTTGTTTAAGGGGGAAGGGTTTGTAACATCCCAAATTTTCAAACAAAGAAGAAACTAAATTTCCATTTTCCAAAAATGAGAACCAACAAAAACTTTTATTACCTAGGGTGCTATGCATAGTGCTCATACCCAGTACTTGTGTTATTGCCAAGATTGTTTGTTTATTTCATTGAACATATTTCCAAAACCCTAAACCCTAACCTTCTCAAAACCAAATAGGATCAAATAAGAAGGAACTAAAATAAAACAAAAAGACATATGTGGGCATATAGCCCTAGTATGCAAATCTTGACTAATACCCTTCTTACTTTTCTAAATAGTGGCGAACCATTGTTAGACCCAACTAAACCCTAAACCTCACCCCTCTTCTCACCATCCATTGTAAACAAAATAAAAAGAAATTAAATTAAATAAGAAAAGGGCCTATGTGCCTATGGCTATTTTTGGTAAAACTTTTACCTAGACCCTTCTACCTTGTGCCAATGATTGGAAAACATTATTTAACCCTATCTATTGCTTAACAAATCAAATCAAAGGTGAAACCAAAGAAAATAAAAAGAAAATAAAAATGTCCATAGAGGTATATGAGAGTAATGGCCAAATTGCCAACTTAAGCCTAAACCCTAATTCTTGGTCTGAAATGATAAAACCCCAATCTAGACTCAATTAGCACATAAGAACATAACACAACACCACTTGTCTCAAAGAAGATCAAAGAAAAAGAAAAGGAAATAAAAATAGGAAATACACATATGTGGCTATGGCCAATTTTGCAAATCTTTAACCTAGACCATTTTGGCTTGCACCATTGGTTGGAGATGGTTACTATACACTTATAAACACTTTTGGAATCAAAGAAACTCAAATCAAATCAATTTTGAAATCAAAATGAGCTCAGATGCACTAATGGTCAAAATTGACAATCTTAGCCTGATGCCCTCTTTGAGCCTCTGTTTTGGAAATTTTTTAAACTACACCATGCCAACTCTTTGCACCTCATAAAAGACAACATCAAGGTGAACAACTTTGCCCAAAACCACCCCTGCAAATTCTTGCTCAAATTCAAATGGTGATCAAGCAAAGTGGAGACTTTGAAATAGAATCAAGATTATGTGCATTTTGAGATTTTGCAAACCACTTCAAATTTGACCACCACCACCACCATTCTACTTCAAATAATATATGGTTGCAACCCACCAAAAATCATTCAAAAATTTGAAAATAACTTTCATGCGGCCATTGTGTCGAACAGGTGGTGTGCATCACTTCTACCAACTCCACACACTCAAAAACCCAGCAGATTTTGGCCCTAACCATCCATCCTTGCTCAGCATTGGTACTCTCTTACACCTCTAGCATCATTGCAGTACCAGAGACATCATCATTTGCACAAAATATCGCACAACTATGTCATGCCGTATGTGCATGACACACACACATGCCCAAACCCTTTCTGGTCAAATCTCCCGTGCCCAACCATGTCCCCTCTCTTCTCCTCACTCCACTCGACCTGCTGGTACCCTCCAACGACTGAGACACGCACTACACTGGCCGCCCCGTACGCGCCCAGACACGCTCAGCACCTGCCAGGATCGGCATGGACGCGCCCGGTGACGTCCCAGAGCGCGCCAGTACCCGCCTGCTCCCCGTTGACTCTGACCATCTCCAGCCCTCTCCTCTCTCCTACGCACTCACCACGGTACCCTCTACCTCCCAGACAACGCCATTGGATCGCGGGAACCCCGTACATGACGTCGCCAGCCTGCTACTGTCCATCCCCGTCCTCGCCACGACGCGCGTTGGCACCGCCTCGACGTTGCCAACAGTCCTCTGACGTCGCCTTGCCCTTTCCGCCACCGTAGCGTCGCGTCCATGGTCGACCTGCCCGCACCCCACGGCCTCGCCTCGACCCTATAAAAGGAGGACGATCCCGCCTCCAATCTCCACCCCAGTCGCCTCCCCTCCTTCTTCTAGCTCGCCAAGACCCCTTCCCCTCCTCGATTTAGCCCTCCTTCGCCGGAATTTCGCCGGAGTAGCCCGCCAGTAACCCGCAAGCTCGCCGACGAATTAGTCCACCCCTGCCGCTCCCTCGACCACTGTTCGCCTCGCCGTCGTCGACCACGTCGAACGCCGCAGACGCCCAGCCTCGCCGGAGTCCAGGATCGCCGCCGACTGATACGTCTCCAACGTATCGATAATTTCTTATGTTCCATGCTACTTTATTGATGATACCTACATGTTTTATGCACACTTTATGTCATATTTGTGCATTTTACGGAACTAACCTATTAACAAGATGCCGAAGTGCCGGTTCATGTTTTCTAGCTGTTTTTGGTTTCGAAATCCTAGTAACGAAATATTCTCGGAATTGGACGAAATCAACGCCCGGGTTCCTATTTTGCCCGGAAGCATCCGGAACACCCGAGAGTCGCCGGAGGAGGCCCTGTGGGCCCAGATGATAGGGTGGCGTGGCCTGGGCCCTGGCCGCGCCAGCCTATGGTGTCATCGCCCCTTCGACCTTCTGACGCTGCCCTTTCGCCTATATAAAGCCCCTGCATCGAAAACCCTTACGGAGGAAGCCACGGTACGCGAAACCTTCCAGAGCCGCCGCCATCGCGAAGCCAAGATCTGGGGGACAGGAGTCTCTGTTTCGGCACGCCGCCGGACGGGGAAGTGCCCCGGAAGGCTTCTCCATCGACACCGCTGCCATCTCCACTCGCCATCTTCATCACCGTTGCTTGCTCCCATGAGGAGGGAGTAGTTCTCCATCGAGGCTCGGGGCTGTACCGGTAGCTATGTGGTTCATCTCTCTCCTATGTACTTCAATACAATAATCTCATGAGCTGCCTTACATGATTGAGATTCATATGATGATGCTTGTAATCTAGATGTCATTATGCTAGTCAAGTGAGTTTTACTTATGTGATCTCCGGAGACTCCTTGTCCCACGTGTGTAAAGGTGACAGTGTGTGCACCGTGTGGGTCTCTTAGGCTATATTTCACGAGAATACTTATTCACTGTTATGAATGGCATAGTGAAGTGCTTATTTATATCTCTTTATGATTGCAATGTGTTTTGTATCACAATTTATCTATGTGCTACTCTAGCAATGTTATTAAAGTAGTTTTATTCCTCCTGCACGATGTAATGGTGACGGTGTGTGCATCCGTGTTAGTACTTGGTTTATGCTATGATCATGATCTCTTGTAGATTGCGAAGTTAACTATTGCTATGATAGTATTGATGTGTATTATTCCTCCTACATAAGCATGAAGGTGACAGTGTGCATGCTACGTTAGTACTTGGTTTAGTCGTATTGATCTATCTTACACTCTAAGGTTACTTAAATATGAGCATTTAATTGTGGAGCTTGTTAACTCCGGCACTGAGGGTTCGTGTAATCCTACGCAATGTGTTCATCATCCAACAAGAGAGTGTAGAGTATGCATTTATCTATTCTGTTATGTGATCAATGTTGAGAGTGTCCACTAGTGAAAGTCTATTCCCTAGGCCTTGTTCCTAAATATCGCTATCGCTGCTTGTTTCTTGTTTCTTGCGTTACTTGCTGCTGCGTTACTACTGCTTGTTTACTTCCTACAATATTACTACCATCAACTGCACGCCAGCAAGCTATTTTCTGGCGCCGTACTACTGCTCATATTTATTCATACCACCTGTATTTCACTATCTCTTCACCGAACTAGTGCACCTATTAGGTGTGTTGGGGACACAAGAGACTTCTTGCTTTGTGGTTGCAGGGTTGCATGAGAGGGATATCTTTGACCTCTTCCTCCCGAGTTCGATAAACCTTGGGTAATCCACTTAAGGGAAACTTGCTGCTTGTTCTACAAACCTCTGCTCTTGGAGGCTCAACACTGTCTACAAGAATAGAAGCACCCGTAGACATCAAGCACTTTTCTGGCGCCGTTGCCGGGGAGGAAAGGTAAAAGGCACTCATACTTCGGTTCCAGGTATCAGTACTTTTCTGGCGCCATTGTGTGCGTGCTCGAAGCTATTTCCTTTAGATTCTGCAATTGCGACATTTGGTTTCTTGTTTACACTAGTTAGGCATAATGGACAACAATGACCTTTTTATTCTATTTCCTGATTTAAGACATGGATGGTTTGATGCAAAAATTAAAAAACCATGGAACATATTAATATGAATGCTTTGAACACCATTGTTGTTAATGATATGGAAAATTCTAAGCTTGGGGAAGCTGGTTTTGATGAGCATGATATTTTTAGTCCCCCAAGCATTGAGGAGAAAATTTACTTTGATGATACTTTGCCTCCCATTTATGATGATTATAATGATAGTAGTCTTTTGTTACCACCTGTTATGGAGGATAAATTTGATTATGATTACACTATGCCTCCTATATTTGATGATGAGAATAATAATGATAGCTACTTTGTTGAATTTGCTCCCACTACAACTAATAAAATTGATTATGCCTATGTGGAGAGTAATAATTTTATGCATGAGACTCATGATAAGAATGCTTTATGTGATAGTTATATTGTTGAGTTTGCTCATGTTGCTACTGAAAGTTACTATGAGAGAGGAAAATATGGTTGTAAAAATTTTCATGTTACTAAAACACCTCTCTATGTGCTGAAATTTTTGAAGCTACACTTGTTTTATTTTCCTATGCTTGTTACTTTGCTCTTCATGAACTTATTTATTTACAAGATTCCTATGCATAGGAAGCATGTTAGACTTAAATGTGTTTTGAATTTTCCTCTTGATGCTCTCTTTTGCTTCAACTCTTATTTCTTACGAGTGCATCATTAAAACTGCTGAGCCCATCTTAATGGCTATAAAGAAAGAACTTCTTGGGAGATAACCCATGTGTTTTTTTTTTTTTTACTACAGTACTTTGTTTTATATTTGTGTCTTGGAAGTTGTTTACTACTGTAGCAACCTCTCCTTATCTTAGTTTTGTTGCATTGTTGTGCCAAGTAAAGTCTCTATGGTAAAGTTGATGCTAGATTTGGATTGCTGCGCGGAAACAGCATTGCTGTCTGTCACGAATCTGGGCCTATTTCTCTGTAGGTAACTCAGAAAATTATGCCAATTTACGTGAGTGATCCTCAGATATGTACGCAACTTTCATTTGTTTTGAGTTTTTCCGTTTGAGCAAGCCTGGTGCCATTTTAAAATTCGTCTTTACGGACTGTTCTGTTTTTGACAGATTCTGCCTTTTATTTCGCATTGCCGCTTTTGTTAAGTTGAATGAGTTTCTTTGTTCCATTAACTTTCAGAAGTTTTGTGCAATGTCCAGAAGTGTAAAGAATGATTGTGTCACCTCTGAACATGTGAATTTTTGATTATGCACTAACCCTCTAATGAGTTTGCTTGAAGTTTGGTGTGAAGGAAGTTTTCAAGGGTCAAGAGAGGAGTATGATATACTATGATCAAGAGGAGTGAAAGCTCTAAGCTTGGGGATGCCCCCGTGGTTCATCCCTGCATATTTCAAGAAGACTCAATCGTCTAAGCTTGGGGATGCCCAAGGCATCCCCTTGTTCATCGACAAAGTATCAGGTTCCTTCTCTTGAAACTATATTTTTATTCGGTCACATCTTATGTATTTTACTTGGAGCGTATGTGTGCTTTTATTTTTGTTTTTTTATTTTCATTCTATGAATAAGTTCATCCTTGTGTGGGAGAGAGACACGCTCCGCTGGTTCATATGAACACATGTGTTCTTAGCTTTTAATGTTCAAGGCGAAGTTTCTTCTTCGTTAAATTGTTATATGGTTGGAATTGAAAAATGCTACATGTAGTAATTCTAAAATGTCTTGGATAATGTGATACTTGGCAATTGTTGTGCTCATGTTTAAGCTCTTGCATCATATACTTTGCACCCATTAACGAAGAAATACATAGAGCTTGCTAAAATTTGATTTGCATATTTGGTCTCTCTAAGGTCTAGATAATTTCTAGTATTGAGTTTTGAACAGCAAGGAAGACGGTGTAGAGTCTTATAATGTTTACAATATGTCTTTTATGTGAGTTTTGCTGCACCGTTTCATCCTTGAGTTTGCGTCAAATAACCTTGCTAGCCTAAACCTTGTATCGAGAGGGAATACTTCTCATACATCCAAAATCCTTGAGCCAACTACTATGCCATTTGTGTCCACCATACCTACCTACTACATGGTATTTCTCCGCCATTCCAAAGTAAATTGCTTGAGTGCTACCTTTAAAATTCCATCATTCGCCTTTGCAATATATAGCTCATGGGACAAAATAGCCTTAAAAACTATCGTAGTATTGAATATGTACTTATGCACTTTATCTTTTATTAAGTTGCTTGTTGTGCGATAACCATGCTTACGGGAACGCCATCAACTATTCTTTGTTGAATATCATGTGAGTTGCTATGCATGTCCGTCTTTTCGAAGGATCTATCACCTTAATGATTGGAGCATGCAAATTGTTAGAGAAGAACATTGGGCCGCTAACTAAAGCCATGAATCATGGTTGAAGTTTCAGTTTTGGACATATATCCTCAATCTCATATGAGAATAATAATTGTTGCTACATGCTTATGCATTAAAGAGGAGTCCATTATCTGTTGTCCATGTTGTCCCGGTATGGATGTCTAAGTTGAGAATAATCAAAAGCGAGAAATCCAAAATGCGAGCTTTCTCCTTAGACCTTTGTACGGGCGGCATGGAGGTACCCCTTTGTGACACTTGGTTGAAACATGGCATTGCGAAGATCCGGTAGTCCAAGCTAAGTAGGACAAGGTGCGGGCACTATTAGTACACTATGCATGAGGCTTGCAACTTGTAAGATATAATTTACATAACTCATATGCTTTATTACTACCGTTGACAAAATTGTTCCATGTTTTCAAAATAAAAGCTCTAGCACAAATACAGCAATCGATGCTTTCCTCTTTGAAGGACCATTCTTTTACTTTTATTGTTGAGTCAGTTTACCTATCTCCCTCCACCTTAAGAAGCAAACACTTGTGTGAACTATGCATTGATTCCTACATACTTGCATATTGCACTTGTTATATTACTTTATGTTGACAATATCCATGAGATATACATGTTATAAGTTGAAAGCAACCGCTGAAACTTAATCTTCCTTTGTGTTGCTTCAACACCTTTACTTTGATTTATTGCTTTATGAGTTAACTCTTATGCAAGACTTATTGATGCTTGTCTTGAAGTACTATTCATGAAAAGTCTTTGCTTTATGATTCACTTGTTTACTCATGTCATTACCATTGTTTTGATCGCTGCATTCATTACATATGTTTACAAATAGTATGATCAAGGTTATGATGGCATGTCACTTCAGAAATTATCGTTGTTATCGTTTTACCTGCTCGGGACGAGCAGAACTAAGCTTGGGGATGCTGATACGTCTCCAACGTATCGATAATTTTTTATGTTCCATGCTACTTTATTGATGATACCTACATGTTTTATGCACACTTTATGTCATATTTGTGCATTTTCTGGAACTAACCTATTAACAAGATGCCGAAGTGCCGGTTCTCGTTTTCTGCTGTTTTTGGTTTCAGAAATCCTAGTAACGAAATATTCTCGGAATTGGACGAAATCAACGCCCAGGTTCCTATTTTGCCCGGAAGCATCCGGAACACCCGAGAGCCGCCAGAGGAGGGCCCTGTGGGCCCCAGATGATAGGGTGGCGCGGCCTGGGCCCTGGCCGCGCCAGCCTATGGTGTCGTCGCCCCTTCGACCTTCTGACGCTGCCCTTTCGCCTATATAAAGCCCCTGCATCGAAAACCCTTACGGAGGAAGCCACGGTACGCGAAACCTTCCAGAGCCGCCGCCATCGCGAAGCCAAGATCTGGGGGACAGGAGTCTCGTTCCGGCACGCCGCCGGACGGGGAAGTGCCCCCGGAAGGCTTCTCCATCGACACCGCTGCCATCTCCACTGCCATCTTCATCACCGCTGCTGCTCCCATGAGGAGGGACTAGTTCTCCATCGAGGCTCGGGGCTGTACCGGTAGCTATGTGGTTAATCTCTCCTATGTACTTCAATACAATAATCTCATGAGCTGCCTTACATGATTGAGATTCATATGATGATGCTTGTAATCTAGATGTCATTATGCTAGTCAAGTGAGTTTTACTTATGTGATCTCCGGAGACTCCTTGTCCCACGTGTGTAAAGGTGACAGTGTGTGCACCGTGTGGGTCGCTTAGGCTATATTTCACAGAATACTTATTCACTGTTATGAATGGCATAGTGAAGTGCTTATTTATATCTCTTTATGATTGCAATGTGTTTTGTATCACAATTTATCTATGTGCTACTCTAGCAATGTTATTAAAGTAGTTTTATTCCTCCTGCACGATGTAATGGTGACAGTGTGTGCATCCATGTTAGTACTTGGTTTATGCTATGATCATGATCTCTTGTAGATTGCGAAGTTAACTATTGCTATGATAGTATTGATGTGTATTATTCCTCCTACATAAGCATGAAGGTGACAGTGTGCATGCTACGTTAGTACTTGGTTTAGTCGTATTGATCTATCTTACACTCTAAGGTTACTTAAATATGAGCATTTAATTGTGGAGCTTCTTAACTCCGGCATTGAGGGTTCGTGTAATCCTACGCAATGTGTTCATCATCCAACAAGAGAGTGTAGAGTATGCATTTATCTATTCTGTTATGTGATCAATGTTGAGAGTGTCCCGATGTCTACGGGAGCTTCTATTCTTGTAGACAGTGTTGGGCCTCCAAGAGCGAGAGGTTTGTAGAACAGCAGCAAGTTTCCCTTAAGTGGATTACCCAAGGTTTATCGAACTCAGGGAGGAAGAGGTCAAAGATATCCCTCTCATGCAACCCTGCAACCACAAAGCAAGAAGTCTCTTGTTGTTCCCAACACACCTAATAGGTGTACTAGTTCGGCGAAGAGATAGTGAAATACAAGTGGTATGAATGAATATGAGCAGTAGTATGGTGCCAGAAAAGTGCTTGCTGGCGTGCAGTTGATGGTAATAATATTGCGGGAAGTAAACAAGCAGTAGTAACACAGCAGTAGTAACTCAGTAAAACATTAAACAAGCAGCGATAGCAGTATTTAGGAACAAGGCCTAGGGATTAGACTTTCACTAGTGGACACTCTCAACTTTGATCACATAACAGAATAGATAAATGCATACTCTACACTCTTGTTGGATGATGAACACATTGCGTAGGATTACACGAACCCTCAATGCCGGAGTTAACAAGCTCCACAATTAAATGTTCATATTTAAATAACCTTAGAGTGCATGAAAGATCGAAACGACTAAACCAAGTACTAACATAGCATGCACACTCGTCACCTTCATGCTTATGTAGGAGGAATAATACACATCAATACTATCATAGCAATAGTTAACTTCGCAATCTACAAGAGATCATGATCATAGCATAAACCAAGTACTAACACGGATGCACACACTGTCACCATTACATCGTGCAGGAGGAATAAAACTACTTTAATAACATTACTAGAGTAGCACATAGATAAATTGTGATACAAAATACATTGCAATCATAAAGAGATATAAATAAGCACTTCACTACGCCATTCATAACAGTGAATAAGTATTCTGTGAAATATAGCCTAAGAGACCCACACGGTGCACACACTCGTCACCTTTACACACGTGGGACAAGGAGTCTCCGGAGATCACATAAGTAAAACTCACTTGACTAGCATAATGACATCTAGATTACAAGCATCATCATATGAATCTCAATCATGTAAGGCAGCTCATGAGATTATTGTATTGAACTACATAGGAGAGAGATGAACCACATAGCTACCGGTACAGCCCCGAGCCTCGATGGAGAACTACTCCCTCCTCATGGGATCAGCAGCGTTGATGAAGATGGCGGTGGAGATGGCAGCGGTGTTGATGGAGAAGCCTTCCGGGGGCACTTCCCCGTCCGGCGGCGTGCCGGAACAGAGACTCCTGTCCCCCAGATCTTGGCTTCGCGATGGCGGCGGCTCTGGAAGGTTTCGCGTACCGTGGCTTCCTCTGTAAGGGTTTTTAGGTCAGAACCTTTAAATAGGCGAAAGGGGAGCCTTGGAGGGGCACCAGGGTGCCCTCACCACCAGGTGGCGCGGCCAGGCCCTGGCCCGCGCCCAGGTGTGGTGTGGGGCTCCCCTGGCCCATCTCTGGCCCCTCTTCGGTGATCTGGAAGCTTCCGGGAAAAATAGGAACCTGGGCGGTGATTTCGTCCAATTCCGAGAATATTTCGTTACTAGGATTTCTGAAACCAAAAACAGCAGAACAGAGAACCGGCACTTCGGCATCTTGTTAATAGGTTAGTTCCGGAAAATGCACGAATATGACATAAAGTGTGCATAAAACATGTAGATATCATCAATAATGTAGCATGGAACATAAGAAATTATCGATACGTTGGAGACGTATCGGCATCCCCAAGCTTAGTTCCGCTCGTCCCGAGCGGGTAAAACGATAACAAAGATAATTTCTTAAGTGACATGCCATCATAAACTTGATCATATTGTAAACATATGTAATGAATGCAGCGATCAAAACAATGGTAATGACATGAGTAAACAAGTGAATCATAAAGCAAAGACTTTTCATGAATAGTACTTTCAAGACAAGCATCAATAAGTCTTGCATAAGAGTTAACTCGTAAAGCAATAATTCAAAGTAGAGGTATTGAAGCAACACAAAGGAGGATTAAGTTTCAGCGGTTGCTTTCAACTTATAACATGTATATCTCATGGATATTGTCAACATAGAGTAATATAACAAGTGCAATATGCAAGTATGTAGGAATCAATGCACAGTTCACACAAGTGTTTGCTTCTTAAGGTGGAGAGAGATAGGTAAACTGACTCAACAATAAAAGTAAAAGAATGGTCCTTCAAAGAGGAAAGCATCGATTGCTGTATTTGTGCTAGAGCTTTTATTTTGAAAACATGAAACAATTTTGTCAACGGTAGTAATAAAGAATATGAGTTATGTAAATTATATCTTACAAGTTGCAAGCCTCATACATAGTATACTAATAGTGTCCGCACCTCATCCTACTTAGCTTGGACTACCGGATCTTTGCATGCCATGTTTCAACCAAGTGTCACAAAGGGGTACCTCCATGCCGCCTGTACAAAGGTCTAAGGAGAATGCTCGCATTTTGGATTTCTCGCTTTTGATTATTCTCAACTTAGACATCCATACCGGGACAACATGGACAACAGATAATGGACTCCTCTTAAATGCATAAGCATGTAGCAATGATTATTATTCTCATATGAGATTGAGGATATATGTCCAAAACTGAAACTTCAACCATGATTCATGGCTTTAGTTAGCGGCCCAATGTTCTTCTCTAACAATTTTGAATGCTCCAACCACTAAAATGATAGATCCTTCAGACAAGACGGACATGCATAGCAACTCACATGATATTCAACAATAGTTGATGGCGTTCCCCGAAGCATGGTTATCGCACAACAAGCAACTTAATAAAAGATAAAGTGCATAAGTACATATTCAATACTACGATAGTTTTTAAGGCTATTTTGTCCCATGAGCTATATATTGCAAAGGTGAATGATGGAATTTTAAAGGTAGCACTCAAGCAATTTACTTTGGAATGGCGGAGAAATACCATGTAGTAGGTAGGTTTGGTGGACACAAATGGCATAGTGGTTGGCTCAAGGATTTTGGATGCATGAGAAGTATTCCCTCTCGATACAAGGTTTAGGCTAGCAAGGTTATTTGAAGCAAACTCAAGGATGAACCGGTGCAGCAAAACTCACATAAAAGACATATTGTAAACATTATAAGACTCTACACCGTCTTCCTTGTTGTTCAAAACTCAATACTAGATATTATCTAGACCTTAGAGAGACCAAATATGCAAACCAAATTTTAGCAAGCTCTATGTATTTCTTCATTAATGGGTGCAAAGCATATGATGCAAGAGTTTAAACATGAGCACAACAATTGCTAAGTATCACATTACCCAAGACATTATAGCAATTACTACCTGTAGCATTTTCCAATTCCAACCATATAACAATTTAACGAAGAAGAAACTTCGCCATGAATATTATGAGCTAAGAACACATGTGTTCATACGAACCAGCGGAGCGTGTCTCTCTCCCACACAAGGATGAACTTATTCAGAGAACTAAGATAACGAAACAAAAATAAAAGCACACACAGACGCTCCAAGTAAAGTACATAAGATGTGACTGAATAAAAATATAGTTTCAGGGGAGGAACCTGATAAGTTGTCGATGAAGAAGGGGATGCCTTGGGCATCCCCAAGCTTAGATGCTTGAGTCTTCTTAAAATATGCAGGGGTGAACCACGGGGGCATCCCCAAGCTTAGAGCTTTCACTCCTCTTGATCATAGTATATCATTCTCCTCTCTTGACCCTTGAAAACTTCCTTCACACCAAACTTCAAGCAAACTCATTAGAGGGTTAGTGCATAATCAAAAATTCACATGTTCAGAGGTGACACAATCATTCTTTACACTTCTGGACATTGCATAAAGCTACTGGACATTAATGGATCAAAGAAATTCATCCAACATAGCAAATACGGCAATGCGAAATAAAAGGCAGAATCTGTCAAAAACAGAACAGTCCGTAAAAACGAATTTAAATCTGGCACCAGACTTGCTCAAATGGAAAAACTCAAAACTGATGAAAGTTGCGTACATATCTGAGGATCACGCTCGTAAATTGGCAGATTTTTTCGAATTTTCTACAGAGAACTGTGCCCAGATTCGTGACAGACAACAATGCTGTTTCTGCGCAGCGATCCCAAATATAACATCAACTTTGACATAGAAACTTTACTTGACACAAAAACATGATAAGGAGAGGTTGCTACAGTAGTAAACAACTTCCAAGACTCAAATATAAAACAAAGTACTGTAGTAAAAAAAACACATGGGTTATCTCCCAAGAAGTTCTTTCTTTATAGCCATTAAGATGGGCTCAGCAGTTTTAATGATGCACTCGCAAGAAATAGAAGTTGAAGCAAAAAAGAGCATCAAGAAGCAAATTCAAAACACATTTAAGTCTAACATGCTTCCTATGCATAGGAGTCTTGTAAATAAACAAGTTCATGAAGAGCAAAGTAACAAGCATAGAAAGATAAAACAAGTGTAGCTTCAAAAATTTCAGCACATAGAGAGGTGTTTTAGTAACATGAAAATTTCTACAACCATATTTTCCTCTCTCATAATAACTTTCAGTAGCAACATGAGCAAACTCAACAATATAACTATCACATAAAGCATTCTTATCATGAGTCTCATGCATAAAATAATTACTACTCCCAACATAAGCATAATCAATTTTATTAGTTGTAGTGGGAGCAAATTCAACAAAGTAGCTATCAAATATAGGAGGTATATTGTAATCATAATAAAATTTATCCTCCATAACAGGTGGTAACAAAAGACTACTATCATTATAATCATCATAAATAGGAGGCAAAGTATCATCAAAGTAAATTTTCTCCTCAATGCTTGGGGGACTAAAAATATCATGCTCATCAAAGCCAGCTTCCCCAAGCTTAGAATTTTCCATAGCATTAGCAACAATAGTGTTCAAAGAATTCATATTAATATGTTCCATGGGTTTTTTAATTTTCGCATCAAACCATCCATGTCTTAAATCAGGAAATAGAATAAGAAGCTCATTGTTGTTCATTATGCCTAACTAGTGTAAACAAGAAACCAAATGTCGCAATTGCAGAGTCTAAAGGAAATAGCTTCGAGTACACACACAATGGCGCCAGAAAAGTACTGTTACCTGGAACCGAAGTATGAGTGCCTTTTACCTTTCCTCCCCGGCAACGGCGCCAGAAAAGTGCTTGATGTCTATGGGAGCTTCTATTCTTGTAGACAGTGTTGGGCCTCCAAGAGCAGAGGTTTGTAGAACAGCAGCAAGTTTCCCTTAAGTGGATTACCCAAGGTTTATCGAACTCAGGGAGGAAGAGGTCAAAGATATCCCTCTCATGCAACCCTGCAACCACAAAGCAAGAAGTCTCTTGTGTCCCCAACACACCTAATAGGTGTACTAGTTCGGCGAAGAGATAGTGAAATACAAGTGGTATGAATGAATATGAGCAGTAGTATGGTGCCAGAAAAGTGCTTGCTGGCGTGCAGTTGATGGTAATAATATTGCGGGAAGTAAACAAGCAGTAGTAACACAGCAGTAGTAACTCAGTAAAACATTAAACAAGCAGCGATAGCAGTATTTAGGAACAAGGCCTAGGGATTAGACTTTCACTAGTGGACACTCTCAACTTTCATCACATAACAGAATAGATAAATGCATACTCTACACTCTTGTTGGATGATGAACACATTGCGTAGGATTACACGAACCCTCAATGCCGGAGTTAACAAGCTCCACAATTAAATGTTCATATTTAAATAACCTTAGAGTGCATGAAAGATCGAAACGACTAAACCAAGTACTAACATAGCATGCACACTGTCACCTTCATGCTTATGTAGGAGGAATAATACACATCAATACTATCATAGCAATAGTTAACTTCGCAATCTACAAGAGATCATGATCATAGCATAAACCAAGTACTAACACGGATGCACACACTCGTCACCATTACATCGTGCGGGAGGAATAAAACTACTTTAATAACATTACTAGAGTAGCACATAGATAAATTGTGATACAAAATACATTGCAATCATAAAGAGATATAAATAAGCACTTCACTACGCCATTCATAACGATGAATAAGTATTCGTGAAATATAGCCTAAGAGACCCACACGGTGCACACACTGTCACCTTTACACACGTGGGACAAGGAGTCTCCGGAGATCACATAAGTAAAACTCACTTGACTAGCATAATGACATCTAGATTACAAGCATCATCATATGAATCTCAATCATGTAAGGCAGCTCATGAGATTATTGTATTGAACTACATAGGAGAGAGATGAACCACATAGCTACCGGTACAGCCCCGAGCCTCGATGGAGAACTACTCCCTCCTCATGGGATCAGCAGCGTTGATGAAGATGGCAGTGGAGATGGCAGCGGTGTTGATGGAGAAGCCTTCCGGGGGCACTTCCCCGTCCGGCGGCGTGCCGGAACAGAGACTCCTGTCCCCCAGATCTTGGCTTCGCGATGGCGGCGGCTCTGGAAGGTTTCGCGTACCGTGGCTTCCTCTGTAAGGGTTTTTAGGTCAGGACCTTTAAATAGGCGAAAGGGGAGCCTCGGAGGGGCACCAGGGTGCCCTCACCACTAGGTGGCGCGGCCAGGCCCTGGCCCGCGCCCAGGTGTGGTGTGGGGCCCCCCTGGCCCATCTCTGGCCCCTCTTCGGTGATCTGGAAGCTTCCGGGAAAAATAGGAACCTGGGCGGTGATTTCGTCCAATTCCGAGAATATTTCGTTACTAGGATTTCTGAAACCAAAAATAGCAGAAAACGAGAACCGGCACTTCGGCATCTTGTTAATAGGTTAGTTCCAGAAAATGCACGAATATGACATAAAGTGTGCATAAAACATGTAGATATCATCAATAATGTAGCATGGAACATAAGAAATTATCGATACGTTGGAGACGTATCATGTCCACTAGTGAAAGTCTATTCCCTAGGCCTTGTTCCTAAATACTGCTATCGCTGCTTGTTTACTGTTTTACTGCGTTACTACTGATGCGTTACTACTGCTTGTTTACTTTCTACAATATTACTACCATCAACTGCACGCCAGCAAGCTATTTTCTGGCGCCGTACTACTGCTCATATTTATTCATACCACCTGTATTTCACTATCTCTTCGCCGAACTAGTGCACCAATTAGGTGTGTTGGGGACACAAGAGACTTCTTGCTTTATGGTTGCAGGGTTGCATGAGAGGGATATCTTTGTCCTCTTCCTCCCTGAGTTCGATAAACCTTGGGTAATCCACTTAAGGGAAACTTGCTGCTGTTCTACAAACCTCTTCTCTTGGAGGCCCAACACTGTCTACAAGAATAGAAGCACCCGTAGACATCACCGACCCCCTCCCTCCGCCGTGCCAGGGCTCACCTCTCGTCGACAACGACGACAACGCTCCACCGTCAGATCATCGTCTAATCTAACGCTTCACACGCCGCGTACCGATTCGGTGAGTAACACCCGCTGACAAGCGGCCCCCACCATGTCAGGCAGCCCACGCGTGCTGGACGCGTGGTGGGCTGGCCTGTGCATTTTCAAACCCCTTCGGCCCACCTCGTTTTCCCGCCGGCCTGTTTAATTCAAATCCGAGTTTCGGTTTATTTCAAAATTGCTCTCAGATGCTTTGCTAAATATTTAATATCTCCAAATCTACTCGGCCAAATTTGATAAATTTTATATTTTCGGAAAGCCTGTGAAATTATCTATCCAACCCAATTGGATTCAAATCAAAATATGTTGTAGTATTTGAATAGTAAAAATAACAAGACTGTAACTTTTCAAACTTCAAACAATTATTAAAAATCAACCATAAATGCTTTTGAGTTGATTCCAACTCTCGTAATTCACTTTTCAAATAATCGAATTGATTATGTAAAAATATAATAGGGTTGCTTCATATGATCATGGGTTAGAATCAAATAATGGCTATGTAGTCATTACTAGCCCATTTAATTTATTTTTCAAATTTAGGAATTTAAATCTATGAAGTGTAGCACTTCATTTAAAAATCACTTTCTCAAGTAATTCAATGTAAGGTGATGACACATGTCTTCATGACCCCTTATGTTTTTTATTGGAGAATATTAAATCATTGCCATAGTAGTATTTAAATTGTTCCAACTAATTATTAAATCATATGAGATATATCCTTCTCATTTAAATATTTGTCTCAAGTAATGTTACATGAGGTAGAGACCATGGTCTATTAACTCTCATATTGAATTATTTGATGATATTAAATCAGTACTATGTTGGGATTAAATTGCATGAGGTGCATCACCTCATTTAAATCATTTTCCCAAATGATGATTATGAAGAGGTTGACCCTGGTCAACCTAGGTCATACATTATTATTGGAGGAAATTAAATCTTAACAACATTCAATGAGAGGAAATTATTTCTCCCAAGAATTAAATAGAAACCCTAAATAATATTTGTAATGAGAGGAAATTATTTTTCTGTAAAATGAAAACAAAGCCAACCCACATATAATAGTGTGGTGATGCTAGAATAACTTGTGTGAACCATTTGTGTGATTAGTCTAGCACTTAAGTATTGTTTGGTGATTGTATCCTTGTATTCGTTTATAGACGCTAGTACCGGAGACTATCAAGAGGAGGAGGTTTTCTACCAAGAGGAAGAAGAAGAGAACTTTGATCACAACACCAACCAAGGCAAGCTAATATTCTTGCAAAGTGCAAAGCTCTACTAGCAAGGCACACTCACCAATTCCTTTATGCTTCATGATCCCATCCCAAGTTTTATTCTTACAAGCTTTTACTTTGATTATTATAACTTGCTTTTATAGTTAACTTTGGTATAGAGATAGAGTACTACAAGAGTATCAAAGTTAGCCTAGAACAATCAAAGCTAGTTAGCACCCCTCATGACTAGTTGCTAGTGCTAATACATAAAATTGACTACTTTAGATGAGAACATGTGAAATGACATGACTTTGCAAACCTTAGAATGAGGAGCCATTCTATTGAAAGATTTTGAAGGTGGATGTGAATGGTGAATGACATGGTGAACTTTACAAAAACTGATGGTTGGGTTCGGATGCGATACCATTTCAATTTTACAAGTACCCCCACAATACCTGATTGTGGGTAAGGGTTAACTAGAAATTTGTGTATCTTAGTATGGGTTCCCTCTAAACAAGCGTCATAGGGGTTATGCCGAGGCTGCCTCCAATTGAAATGTGAAATGGTGTGAAATGACGTGAATGAGGTGAATGTCCGGCCCAAGCCATGTGCAGTTCCCAGGATGACGATTTGTCTTCACTGGGAGGCCAAGCTCATGGGGAGAGGTGCCTATACTAGGGTATGTAAGTGAAAGGTTATGGTTGGTAGACCGCACACAGAGTGTGATAAATCAGGGCCAGTTAACCCTGACGGATTATTGCAAATGTTGTGGCACAAGTGTACGACCTCTGTAGATTGTAAAACTATTCGAATAGCCGTGTCCACGGTTACGGACGATTGGAAAGGCCATACTGTTCCGTCATCAGACCATTTTTCAAAAATGTGACATATGACTTGTGACTTGAACTTGAAAGGTGAATGGTGACTTTGACTTGAATCACAACAAATTTGTGGGAATGACACTAATGTTCCCACTTGAGTTAGTTAGCAAATGAAGAGGTTTTTACTAAATGTTTGTGAACTAAAATTGGCTTTATGCAAATAAACTTAGAGCTTAGCACCTCCTTACTATAGTTGATAGTGCTTACACTAGTATTAGTTTGCGAGTACATTAAAGTGCTCATGGATTTGTCCCTGGCTATTCAAATGGCCAGACTATGAAGAGGAACAGCAGTACGAGAAAGATGGACAGCGGGACGTCTACGACAACTAGGACTACTCCTGACGTCAACAGTTGACTGTGGAACAGATGGACCGCGACCGTTACTTCGCTTCCGCTATGTGTTTTGTAATATGATCTCTAGATCCACTATGTTGTATTAAGGCTGGATCATGTGATCCCTCTATGTAAGACGATTATGTGTTGTAATGAATGATGTTCTATGATATCAATGTGTTATGTCTCGCAAAAACAATATTCCTGGGATTGCGATGTACGGCATAATAGGCATCTGGACTTAAAAATCCGGGTGTTGACAGTAACACTGCTTCAGGTCCGTATACTAGGAAGAAAGGTGTAAAACCAGTTGGTTTGTTAGGTGTTGTTCGAAAAATCCACAAAACAGCATCTTATTCCTCCGCCCAAGCTCCGTCTGCTCGTTGCAGCGGTTCTTCAAGGCGAGGTTTGAGTCCGGCTAGTATAAGGCTATTGGCCCACTCGACATGTCCATTCGATTGTGGATGTGACACAAAGGCAAGGTCAAGCCGGATCCCCATGTCATGGCAATACTCCTTCAGTTTCTCCCTGCGCAAAGTTCGTGCGATTATCTATGATGATGCTATGTGGGGTGCCGTATCTCACCACGAGGCTGAAAATAAATTTCAGTGCCATGGCACCATCAGCTTTTCTCACAGGTTTGGCCTCGATCCACTTGCTGAATTTATCAGTTGCGACCAAGAGATACTCAAAACTGCCATGGGATGATTTTTTCAATTTTTCGAACATATCGAGGCCCCAGACCGCAAACGGCCAAGTGATAGGGATGGTCTTCAGCTCTTGTGTCGGGGGGATGGCCCCCGGTAGGCCAAAGGCATGGCAAAGTTGCCATGATTCTTTCTTAAAGATACCGGATTGTAGATAAATCCGGATGGTTTTTGAGATTGGCAAGAGCCAAGTTAAAACCTACCGGTATCCCAGGAGGGTTATACCGGAACTTAGGGAACAAGAGAGGTACCGGAGAACCGGTATGATTTTCACTGTAGCCTGTCGGCATTCTGGTCAAAGATTCTCTCCAAGGCTAGAGGACAAAGATGAGCTAAGCAAAGTAGATTTAAACGAAGCTCTGACGCCAAAGTAGAAGATGACGTTAAAGCATCCGGAGGACGTCACCGCTCCCCGATTAAATACATACCGGCGTCACCTGAGGCCAAAGAAGCTTTGTAAAGTAGTTTGTCTAGTCAAATATACCATTAGGGTTCCTTACCTTGTAAGCCACCCTCTCCCCTATATAAGGAGAGGGGGCACTCCCTTGCGCGGGGCAGAACTTCAGGAGATCATTAGTTGATAGAGAGAAACCCTAGTTCATAGAGCTTGTACTGTTCATCTTCAACCTCTGGCCAAGGCCAAGTTCTTCAATAAATATACCGGAATCCATCCGAGATCCATCCCACTGTTTACCAAACCCTCCCCCGAATCCTCTAGCGTCCATTCGACCCCAACTTAAGCCATCCTATGGCATCTGTCTGTTCACCACGACAGTTGGCGCCCACCGTGGGGGCAGCAGCGGCGCTTGCTGGAGTTCATATTCGGGCGGGCCTCCTCAACGTCTCCGGTGAGCGAGTGGTGTCTGCGCTTGTGCAGCGCATCTACTCGCTGGACTTCATCAACGACAACGCAGGCTGCTTCGCCAACGGCGGTAAGTTCCCCAAGAACTGCCGCATCATCGAGTTCGGCCGCCATCGCGTCTACCTCGGCACCGTCCCTGTGCGCCAGTACCCCTCGCCGGTGCTGGTGGCGCCGGACCCGCCAAGATGGCTGTGTGCTGGCCGTGCCGCCGGCAGCGTGGAGGTGATGATGGCTGGCGTGGCAGGCGCCGGCAAAGAAGCTGGTGGAGAGGGCGCCGGGCAAACAACGTCCGGGCGCGCGGCCAAGCAACCTCTCGAACGCGGCGAGGGCGTCGCAGGAACATCTTCAGCGGCACCGGAGGCAACACCGCTGCATGCGGCCATGAACGTGCTGGCCACGCCCATCGCACACAACGCCGATGCGGCAGCGACACAAGCTGAGCTGGAGCCGCAGCGGCAGAGGCTGCTCACCGGAGGCGCGGACATCCTCAAGGCGCAGCGTGAGCTGAACCTAACCCTACGTGAGTATAACGATGCCCATGACTTTGCTTCTATTAGCGCGCAACCGGTTAGAGCTGCTGAGCACCGGCTTAAGGGACGTAACTTAGACCAGGATTTGCGCAAGGAAGTGCTTGCCGGAAAGAGCGCGTCGGTATCTCTGAGTGTAGTGGAAAAGCCTAAGTATAGCAGTCCGGATAAAACCATCAAAGCTGCTAAGGCCGCTGTGCTGATGTGTGAGTCACTATCCGGAGATGCACTAGCAAAACAACAGGATAGAGTTAGAGAGTTGCTTGAGATGATAGAGGCACAAAACGCTGAGCTCACTAGAATCAACAAAGCAATCCTCCGAGCCAGCCTCGCGAAGAAGGTCAAGCCCAATGTTGCGTTCCTGCAGAATTGCGGGCTAGGTGCTTGTGATATTGCCAAGCTGTTCATTGGTGTGCCATGGGTAATTGGCATGAAACCAGAGCGTTTACAGGCGATGGTGGCATGTGCCCAAGGCCTCGGTATACCCTGTGGGTCTGGGATGTTCAGGCATGCGCTGAGTGCTGTTAGATTTCACGGCGAGGAGGATGTGGCTGCCAAACTGGACTACCTGAAAAAGACGTTCAGGTGGTCGGATGCCGAGGTGGGCATCGTTGTGTCTAAGGTTCCGCACGCGCTGGTGAGGTGTAAGAACATGCAGCGCAGGTCAGAATTCCTCATCTCTGAGGTGGGGTTGGAACCGGCCTACATTGCTCATCGGCCGGCATTGCTCACTTGTAGCTTGGAGGGCCGGCTTAGACCCCGCTATTATGCCATGAAGTTTCTCAAGGAAAATGGATTGCTCAAGCGTGACCCAAGCTACGATACAGTTGTCAAGCTCACCGAGAAGGTATTCATGGAAAAGTTCATATGCCCTCACAAGGAAGCTGCGCCGCACCTTGCGGAAGACTATGCAACAGCTTGCAGAGGTGAAGTGCCGACTAGATTCAGATTTGCATGAACCAAGAACAGGCATGGAGTTTGGCAACTGCGTATGACACAGCATAATTTTTTTGCTTGTGTATTAAGCATGTAATTTCTGATTAGGTGTTCTTTCCCTTGCTCAATGGTGGCTTTGGTCTGTTAAGTGCTGGTTTGGAAACTGTTACTCCCATTCCTGGATCCCGATACATCCATGTCATCATTCAGTAGAGAAGAAGGAATGGCACGGTTATGAACTTGTTCATCCTCTTGCCATGTTGGCACACCTGTTGGAACGAAGAAAGTATGAGATCAGGTGATTCTTCTCTGCATTATGAATGCTTTCAATTTGATTGTGTGATTCATTTCGAGATCTTTTTTGTGTTTTAGCTAGCACGATCATAAAATTATTATTTCTCAGCTCTCGCTGCAGTTGATGAGTTTCATAGCTTTCCGCATCTAGATCAAAGAAATCAATACAGAAACGCCGGCTAGAGCCTAGAGTTACAACTTACATGCATAATATATGAAAAGTCTTATATTCTAGTTCACAAGCTGCCAAGTTGCAATCATTTGAGGTCAGACTGCACATCCTGTATTTGATACCTTGGAGTGATTTTACTGAACTTTCATTTTAAACATGTACGAGTAACCTAAGAGCATCTCCAATCGCGTCCCCCAAACCGCGCCGGATCGAGCGTTTGGGGGACGTGTTTTGTTCGTGCCGCGTTTGGGGGACGTCGCTCCCCAGCCGCGTCCCCCAAACGCCGCCCCCAATCAGAAATTCAAATAGATGCATTCAAAAGAGATTGTTCCTACCGATTCGTCGCGATCAGAGTAGCGGTGATCAAAGTACTGGGCGCGCGATCATATTACAGACCGGTGGTGCATGCAAATTAGAAGAAGGGGTTGGGCGACGGCGTCGTATCCTGAGTCGACGCAGGCCCGTCGAGCACGATGACCTCGTCGCGATCTGCCTGTTGTTGTGCATGGTGCGGCTGCCCCGTCGCCGACGCAGAGGCCGACGCAGGTGTAGCAGTAGAAGACGCGTCAGCCTGCTCTTGCTGCGCTGCCGCTACCGCCGATGCCGCTGCCAGGGCCGCCGCGTCCGCCGCCGCCATTTTGGCTTCGATGTCGTCGAGGATCTGGCCTTTGAAGAAGTTATGCGCCGCTCGCGTCCGGGGAGACATTCCTCTGCGTCGAGCGTTCTCGGCGAGGGACATGTCGTCCCTGCGTTTCTTGAGCTCCAGCTTCTCCTCTTGCCTCTTGAGGAGCTCGGCCCACCTTTGGTCGGCCTTCTTGTCGCGGGACATAAAGGTCGAGGAGACGTCGGCGAGGCATTTCGTGATCGACGCCTGCGTCTTCTCAGACGACGCAGCGTCGGCCAAGGCGGCCTTGGCAGCCTTGTTGCTAGTAGGACGCCCTGTCGAAGTTGCCAGCGGCGCGTCCAGATCAATGGCGTCCTTCCCCTTGGACAGCGACAAGCGCGTCAACCGCCATTTCTCATTTATTTTGAGCTTGCCATAGCAATGCATGAGCACGAAAGACTTGTGACCTTCCAAGTTCTTCGAGTACAAATCCATGGCCTTATCAAACTAACCAAAGGAAGCAGAGTCATTTTTCTTCTTCTTCTTCTTCTTCTTCTTCTTCTTCTTCTTCTTCTTCTTCTTCTTCTTCTTCTTCTTCTTCTTCGTCCTCACGCCGTACGCGTCTACCTCCACGAGATCATCGTCACCGGCACCCTCGTCGTCCTCTTCCTCGCCGCCCTCTTCGTCCTCCTCGTTGTCCTCCTCGTCGTCATCCACCCCGTCCTCTTCCTCGTCGTCCTCCTCCTCAACCCCGTCGTCCTCCTCAGCACCGGCGCCGTCGTATTCGAGTGGACCCCTGCGGCCGGTGAAAGGGTCGTCGTCCGGACCGGGTCCTGGCTCGCGCTGCTCGTACGCCGGGGAGTAGAGGTTGTTGGGGTTGAAGCCGTCGTGCGACAGCGCATCCTGGTAGTGCGGTGACAAGTTAGGCGTCACTCACCCGGGAGTGGCGGAGGGGCCGTCGTTGTAGAAGGCGGCTTGCGACGGAGAGATCACTCCCGGAACGTACACCGGCATGGACGTACTCCATGGGCTCGCGTTGGTGGCGGCGATACACCCGGCCATTACGTGCTGGTGCTGGCGCGCCGCCTGAGCCTTCTTCTCCCAGCTCCGCTGCCCTCCGCTGCCCTCCGTCCTTTCCGCTCCGCCGTCGATAGCTTCCGGCGCAGGCAATCTTGCTGCCAGTGATCGTCGGTCCATCCATCAGGCTTCTTCTTCGCAGCCGGCGCCTTCCGCGGCTTCGCGAACGGCGCTTTCGCCCCTTTCGTCCCATTGCCCGGCGGCTTCTTGGCCGCTTTCTTCGCCATATTTTTGGGGGCTGTCGGCGGCGTCATGTGGAGAGGGTAGCGGCGGCGGGTGGACGGCGGGAGGGAGAAAGAAATCGGCGGGATAGGAGAAATGAATCGGCGGCGGTATATGTTTTGGGAGGCCTGAAATGCACGGCGGGATAGGCGCGATTTGGCGGGAGAGGCGGGATTTGGCGGGAGTGTGAGACGAATTTTCCCTGTACCGCTGACGGGTCGGGCCCGCGTCGGTTCGCCTCGCTTTTCGTTGTGTCTGGCGTGCCCAGAGCGTCCCCTGTGGGACGGGGACTGGCTCGGGGCGCCGGACACCGTATCGGGGCGCGCCGGACAAATATGGGCTTTGGGAGACGCGGCTGGAAAGCATTTTTTGTCCGGCGCGCCCCAAATCCCTTTGGGAGACGGTTTGGGAGACGCGACTGGAGATGCTCTAAATTTGCAGTGTGCATGGTTTCCACCCTGTCCACCAATTAAAGTGTCTCCAAAAGTAATTTCAACAATTGTGTTTGAAGCAAAAAAAAAAATCTGAGAATTCTTGGCTCGATGGGTACCAACTACCAAGAACATATATATTCTTGGATACCCATCAACGTTTGTCCGCGTGAAACTGTGAGTTTCTGTGTTAAGAAATATATGTTTTATCTATGTGTACAATAGCTCATCTGTTTTACTCTTGCACACTTGGTTCTTCATCATATCAATGGCTCACAATTGTGATATGAGAATTACGGTGGAGAGCTCAGCACATGAACCGCGGCCTCCACTTGCCCCATTGTCGTATTAATTCTTCGCTGTGCAACATTTGATGCAGGTTTAGTTAAATGGGTAAACATCTGGCTGCTAATATCTGTAAAGGGGGAAAGGAACTGCAGTGCTCCAAAGCAGAGGGCAATTCGTACACATGATTCTGTTTCTTGAATTGACACGGAAAACTATTTTATTATTTTAAGTAATACATGGATAAATCTGTTATGTCTGTAAACATATTAATTTTTTTTTGAAACGGAGGCAAAAGCTTTGCCCCAATCTATTAATTAAGAAGGAGTTTTACAAGGCCGACGGCCTAAAGTTTACACGACATGTGGATTACTCTCCCGGCATCAAATTACCCAAACACTTAGCACCCGCCAAGACCCAAAGACGGGCCTCACTCTTAATCTTATCTAGGACAACCATGGAGGGTGCGTTCTTCATACGGAAAACTCTAGCATTGCGCTCGCACCAAATCTCCCAAGAGATGAGCGAGGTTAGCGAGGCGATGCCTTTGCGTCCTGAGGAGGACCCGCCCGCCATCTTACGCCACCACTCATCGATGTTGATACCCGCCCAATTGTTTGGGTGAATGCCCTCCAAACCCAACCAATCCTTGACCCAGTTCCAAATGCGCTTGGTGAAGCGGCAATGGACGAAGAGGTGATCAATAGATTCGGTGCATTGCTTGCAAAGAGGGCAAAGACCACAGTTTGGCCACCCACGCTTTTGAAGACGATCCGCCGTCCAAATCCTTTTTTGATAAACTAGCCAAGCGAAGAATTTGACTTTGGGGGGCGCCCAAACCTTCCAAATGCATTTGTTCATGGGAGAGGCAATAGAGCCAAGGAACTGAATCTCATAAGCGGACTTAGAAGAATACTCGCCATTAGCCGTAAGCCGCCATATAATGTCGTCCTCTTGATCTTCATGAAGCACGATTTCCGAGAGTAGCGTGCAAAGGTCAATGAATTGTGAGAGGTGGTCCAAAGAGAAGGGAAGCGTCAAGTCAATCTTGGTAATCCAATTTTGCTCATGCATGGCTTGCGCGACCTTCCAATACTTCCTTTTGGAGGATGCATAGATGAGGGGCGCCACCTCAATCGGCTTCCGCCCATTCAACCAAGGGGCATGCCAAAATGGAGTCTTTTTCCCATTCCCGAGAATGATGGACGTTGAGGCATAGAAAATCTCCATATCTTCACTAGTGCATGGATTTCCAAGGCCTACCCAAATTTTGCCCGGATCCTTCCATTCAAGCCACGGCCAACGGAGTCGGAGAGCCGTCGCAAACTTGCCCATGTGAAGCACGCCAAGGCCACCAAGCTTTTTGGGGCGGCACACGGCCTCCCAATTAAACCAAGATATCTAAGCGGCAAACCAACATATTAATGATGGGCGATGTTATGTGACTAGTTTCCTGTTCACATCTTGTGTGTTCTACTTCTTAAATTCTTCCTCTGGTAAGTTAGCAGAAAAATAAGTAAAAATAGCAGGATATATAGTAGCAATAACATCAGTGATTTTGAAGCAGTAGACAATGATAGGCGGTATTAGTTGTCAGCTCCCAGGCAACTCGATTAGAATGGTGAAAAAGAAATAACTACAACTTGGAAAGTGTAATATCATGGTAAGCTGTTTCACCTGTGGTCTACAGATATGCAGGTTGAGCATTGGACTCGGTTTAATTCCAGGTGTGCATTGAAGGTTATGTTGCTAGTGTCAAACTTTTTTTTTTTTTGCGCGGTGCTAGTGTCAATCTATGGCTGTTTATCTTTCGAAATCATGAGCACGTGCAGGATGGGATAAACTCTTGATAATCCAATTCTATCTGTAGGGGTATTGACTTTTGAGTTCTTTCTATGTGAGAATCACAATTAAGAACAAACTTTTTGGAGACGCAAACATTCATATTTAGTTGACCCTTCACCAGTACAGGTTATTGATAGTAATGAAAGTGTAAAACTCATAGTAAGCTGTCTCGCCTGTGGCCCAGAAAAATATTCAGGTTGAGCATTGTACACGATCCTATATAAGGTTGTGTTTTCCCGCTGTTATTCTCCATTTCCTTGACGATCAGAAGTTGAAGCACCCGATAAATTGCGTTGGTTACAGGATATAAATAATCAGTCCTTCTCTGCGTGTTTAGAACAGCCTGATACCTGCAGCTGTGTAGAAGCAGCTGAAAGGATGGTCGCACTGCTCAGTCGTTGCACCGACGACATATATTTCTTCCGGTGCATCTTTTGGACTGCTTTGCTGCTGCAAAAAGATGGTCAGGATTGTACATAGCAGCGGCATCCGTACGGTTCGGACCACATGTGCCCTGAGAAGCTCCACATTTCCGTAACAGTGTTATTATCTTATGAGATACCATTTGAGTATATTTCGTGTAATTTTTTTTCATTATTCGGTCTCTTATTAATAAACAAACTGAGAACTGAGTGCTAGCTCAGTGGCAAAACTTGCGAGTGCATAGCTAGCCCGTCTCATCATCTATTAACATAGCCAAGGGAGGAAATCTGCCCTGCTGGTCAACGTTCTTTTTAATAAAAAAATTAGATTATTTTTTTCAAAAAAGCAGCATGCTCACATTCCATAAAAAAGCACGCGTGCACCTTTTTGTGGACTTTTGCTTTGAGTCATATATTTCATATATCGCATTAGATGGATATCATATTCCATGAATATGATTCACTTTCAAGATTTCTTGATGGTGAAATGGTATACACACGAGACTCAAAATCTCATGCCGAAGAGCGTGGAGGTTCGAGTCCTCTTCAAGGCATAATTTGGAGAATGCTTATTATTCTAGAAGCTTAAGTTACGCTATTGAAAATTAGGTCCCCTAGCAGTTTCGGTTTGAGCATTTCGTTTCCTTTTTCAAAATCTACTTCTTTATGACATCTCCAACGCGGCGACCATCCCGCGTCTGCTCGTCCGAATGTGTCCAAACGGACAAAACCGCGGCCCAACGCGGCCACGCATCGTAAATGCGGATGACCGCGGTGTCCGGGACGACCCAAACCCGGCACAAATCTGGGGCAGGTTTGCGTGGCCACGGATGGCACGTGGCGTTCTCGCGTGTCCGTCTGGTACGCGTGTCTGGCCCACCTGTCGGTGCCCCAGTCCTATTAAATGTGGACTGGGGAGGGGGACTGTCCCTATCCAGTCCCCACTCTCCACTCCGGCCGCACGAGCTCGACCTTCCGCGCCGCCATGGCCTCGAAGCGAGAGTTCGAGCCGTCCGCCAACGACCATGAGGCCGGCAGCAGCCGGCGACGTTCGACATGGGGCCGCCGGCTCCCATACGTGACCGGATCTACGTCACCGTAGCGGTGGCGCAGATATTCTGGGAGGCCAGCATCCCAATGCCGTGGGGCGACGTGCACCTCCCTCACGGCTGGCACCTGAGCCCAGATCGGGTTCCGCTACCGCCGATCCCGGGCTCCGGCCGCGCCCGCATCGCGAAGATCCGGCGGCGGCGCGCGCAGCTGCCGGCGGACCTCCGGGAGGACCCCGCCTACAGCGACACAACTCCCAACTGGGACTTGTGGTTCGAGGTGGAGCGCGACGCGCGCCGGCGCACGTGCTTCACCTCGGCGACGGTGAGGCCTCGCCCGCAGCCGCCTCGCGCGCAGCCGCGCACGCCTGCTAGGAGGGCTGGCCACCGCCCCGACGGCCTCTACATCGACGAACCCGCAGCGGCGCCAGCGCAAGCGCCATAGGCCCAGCCCCAGCCCAAGGAGAAGGACGACCCCGAGCTGCAGGCAGCGTCCCGCGAGGTCAACGACCTCGAGGAGTTGGCCAAATGGCTGCACCTCGTCGAGGCGTTGCACGCCTCCGCGCTGGAGGAGGAGGCCAGGAAGGCCAAGGAGGACGCAGACGCGTGGGCGTTCCTCGCCATGGCGCGCCGGCAGGAGGAGGCCACACGCCAGGTCACGCTCTGGGAGGAGGAGGAGCGCCTAGCCACGCTTCGGCACGAGGCGGAGCTGCAGGCCGTTGTAGCGGAGCAGCGACAGAAGGAGGCGATGCGGCTGGCACGCCTGCGCAGGCCGGCGAGCCCTCCGGACCCGCACTGCGCCTGGGAAAGGGCGCAGTGCCGGAGTCCCCGGCGCCCTGTTTTTGTTTTCCTTTTTTATATTTATTTTCGTTATATTTTGACATTTGGGATGCGTCCGCGCGTTGGGGCAGTGGGCGACCCAAACGGACCGACGGCCAGGTCCGTCTGTCTGCATGTCCACGTGGTCACTCAAACGGCTCCATCCGGACTGACCAACGCATCGATTTGGGTCGCCGCGTTGGAAATGCCCTTACATATAGCAAAGCATAATCCATCTACTGGGCCGAATTAGTAGATACAGTGCTACTTACTATCGAGCCCAAGCCCGTTCTCACTACAGTTCCTTCGACCTGGAAAGCAAATTTTGGCTTGTCCAAAAAAAAAAGCATGTAGTTTGAAGGCCCACTGCGGAAAGGGTTTGCTTCCATTGTTTATAATCCAGGCACCGCCGATGCTGGATACCTTAATCTGATCCGGCTCCGCCGATTCCTGAAACCCTAAGCTGAAGCAACCGAACTGATGGTCTCCACGGTGCTGCGCGGGTCTGTCTTACGACGCGCCGCACGAACCGCGGCCGCGGCTAAGCTTTCAGGTGTAGAAAGCGGGACGGCCGCGCTCCAGCGTCGTAGCCTGTCTACTCGAGGAAATCAGACTCGCAAGTCTTCAATAGACGAGGTAAACTTTTGAGTTCGGCCCCTATGGTACGTCTGCTTTTGGATCTGCCGATAATAAGACTACATTTGCATATAAAGTTTGATCACTGAAATATTCTGCTCACATTAATTGGTTTTGCTGCTGCTGTCAGCAGCTAATCAACAATTCAGGACAGTACAGAGAAACAAATTATAGATAGATCAGGTGCTTTGAGCGTCACAAGCTAGAACCGTAGAACTTCCTAATGAATGAACTAACCACAAAATGTATGCGTCTAAAGAAGCAACTAATATAGTGTAACATGTGTTAAAACTAATGATTTTTTTTCGCCTGGAGTGGGTCCAAATTCTACAAACGATCTAATGAGCTATTTTCGTAAAGCCAAGAGTCGGTTCTAACACAACGTGAAGCAATTTTCATTCCCAAGTAGTAGGGGTATTCTTGGCCATTTTGAACAATTTGATTCAAATGGGCTAGTGAAATTCTGTAGTTATTTTGCTGTATAAGAGCATCTCCAGTCGCGTCCCCTAAAACGTTCCCCAGAGGGTTTTTAGCGCGTAGCGACGATGCAGTTGTCGGCGAAGAGGAACCGCCGGAGTGGCAATGGAGCGAAACTCCGCGGAAGAGCAACCGCAACCCTCTTCGATATCTACGCCATCATTCATCCCCGCTCAATAAGACCCCTACGTCTGCGCATTCGGATCTCCAACCGACCGGCACCCTTCATCTCTACGACTGAGCAACCTCTCCTCTCTAACCATTAGCAACCTCTCTTTGCCATCGGACTTCGATAGCGAGGGGAAGCTGCCGGGATGGCGCCATTGGTGGGAAAGAACTGCCACGCCTAGCAGCTCTAGTTCCCCGCCGACGGACAGCCACGAGGAGGAGGGGGAGGCCGTCGCCGACGACGGCCATGAAGAGGAGGAGGAGGAAGAGGAAGATGATGGAGATGCCAGGTGGAGACGGCTGGAGGCGGAGGAGGCGGCGGCAAAGAAGGAGGCAAGGGCCCGGGCGAAGGCGAAGGCGGAGGCGCAGCCGACGAGCACCGACGACGACGAAGACACCAAGGCTACTCGTCGGAGGGGCACACAAGCTCATCGGACGCGTAGAACCCCACTACCTCTTCGGAAGAGGTGACGAGCAGGAAGCGTGTCCGTGAGGATGACGAGGCGGGGCCATCAAAGAAGTAGTTTAAAAATTAGTTTGAATATATTTTTTCGGGCAGTTTTTATGTTTAGTTTGTTTCAACATGTTGCACTACTTTCAAAATCTTGATTCTACCTACAAATTCCTTCTCTCTATTAAAATGAAAATGCAAAAAAAAAAAAAGTTATTTTACCAAACGCGACACGAAGTGGAGGCGTCCCCTAAACGCTCGATCCGGCGCCGTTTGGGGGCTGCTTTGGGGGACGCGACTGGAGATGCTCTAAGCTTTAAGTTGTTTTCAGATTTGGTGCTAAAGTCTTTGCAGAGCCCTTTTTCATGGTTTGAGCACACAGATTGCCGAAGACTTAGATCACATGGTGTATCCAAAACTATTATCGACTAGCAAGTAAGCTTCGTTGCAAAAAGTCATTGGTAATATGCTTCGCAATGAGAGTACCATCTAGTTTTCTTGAAAAAAATACATTTCTATAGATGGAGGATCTCGATTCTAGTGATAAAGTATACTCAAACTATTGCTGATACAAAATAGTGGCATTTTGTATATATATCAGCTCAAGCCCAGGGAGGGACTCCACGACACTAGCTCAGCCTTGTATAGATATGGCCTTCTTTGTCCTAGGCTTAGTTATTTGCTTACCTATTTGGAAAAGAAGATTAGGCTGATTCCCTAAAATAATCCGTTAAGGCCGGCTCTTATAATTATAAAGCATATCAATCATCTTAACTGGATTATCAAAGAAATAAATAAAAAGGGATGTTTTCTTCCTCCACAGCCCTATCTTACTTGGCGCTCAGGCTCAATTACTCTTGCCACGGACCTCCCACAACCCGTAGGTACCATCTTAGAAACTTAGCTCCTGGCATCTTGGTATAAAAGACTCCGTTCCTAACTCTGCTCACCAAGTTGTTGCTGCGATGGACACCTTTGCTAATGCCGACCTGAAGAATCTTCTGGAGGAGACACTTGACTCCAAGTTCGCCACCAAATCTGAGAAGGTAGAAATGGACATCGACGAATTGAAAAAACGGAACAACTCACCAAGCTGCAATCAAGAACTTGGAGCAAGCAGGTGCCTCCAAGCTCACTTCAAGGAGGATACCACTTCTGAGGTGTTGTTTGGTGGGGCTTAAATTTGGCTTTTGACTTATAAGCCACAAAAGCACCTAAATTTTAGCGTTTGGCTTATACCATCATGCAACAATATACATTCAAAAGCTAAAAGCCAAAGGCAAAAGCCCTTATTTAGGTGCTTTTGTGGCTTGTAAGCCAAAATCTAAAAGCCAGAAATAAGCCCAACCAAACAGACCGCGGACGATGACTTTAGCTCAGGCTGATGATCGTGTCGAGCATCTCAAGGTCGGTGGTGCCAAACTGAAATTCCACAAATCGGAATTCCAACCCTTTGATGGCAAGGAAGATTCCCTGCTCCAGTTGACTTGTGCTGAGGAATTCATCAAGGGGCAGGGGACCGCCGACATGGCAAGACTTGGCTCGCCTCTTTATAACCAGATTGACAAGGCAATCCGGTGGTACTGGGTGGGCAAACTAAATAGTGCTCCACAAGCGATTTGGCCCCAAGATTCAACATTTCAACACACCCAATTAGACGGTGTCGATAATTTTGACAAGTGGGCAAACTGGACGAGTATGAGGTTAAATTCCTTAAACCTTGTTGCCAGCTGCAGCGACCTGTCAAGGGAATTACATTGTGGACCTTCACAGCGCAATCCACACATTTGGTGGTCTCAAAATCCAACTAATTGTTATTGTGACATGTCCGGGTCTGGTTTGGCGTGGTGCTACAAAGTCATGCAAAGCAGCCGGGTATGCACCGACAACTGCAGCTTCTAGTATTTGCTCGACCAGCATCTATCGACCATACCACAACGTCATTTGCGACCAACCCCAAGTACCGTCGCCCCAGACCTTCCACCACCCATAGCTACCCTCTCAAGAACTTAACTCCTTGCAGTATGTGTCACACTGCTTCTAAGTTTCTGAACTCGATGTTCTGCATATTCTTAATTATTTCTAAGGATAATCTGCTTCAAAATATAAAATGATATGTATGATCTTTATAGGAAGATAAAGGGTTGCAGATTTAGTTGTAGCCTTGAAATTCAGTATCTTACGAATTTAACACAACTTGTACATTAATTAGGCTGTCTGATAATAGCATTTTCGTAGTCAACTGCTAGGTGAACATCGAGGTTCTGATGGTTTTCGTTGATTTTATTGGTATATTTCTAGCCATATATATTGTGTATAATGTGATCTGTGTATGTTTGAATTTATTTAATTCTTATGAAATTATGTGATTTCTGTTAACTTTAAATAAAATACATTGCAAGCACGTTGACCAATATCATGTTTTACGGTTTCCATGATTCGGATGATATTACTTGAATGCCATACGAATGTGTGTTTTGAATGGTTTGATAACTTGTATGTTTCTTGTTGGAGTTTTAAAAAGAAGGAAATGTCCATTGCTCATGTACGGCTGCTAGTAAAGCATAAGATGCTGTGTCGCTATTTATTTCAAGCTTTCCTATCTTTAGAAAATTTTGCATTTCACTTTTGATAAACCTATTATATTTCTTTTTGTATAGTGTGATGCACTGTATGAGGTAGTTCGAGGAACAAAGGTGACCTCGCTGAAAAATGATATCCTTGAGCGCATTGTGGAAAGGTATAGACAAGTGTTTATTATTTTTGCCTCACAGAAACTACTTACCGTTTGGTCATTCTATGGGAAGAGGTACAGTACTGAAGGTCTTTTTCTACTTCTTCTAGCTGCTCGAATGCTCGTGCTGAGTTTGTCCAGAACGGTATGCAAAGGACATGGATGGTTTGTGCTGCGACTGCAGGTGGTTTCTTTGCTGGATGCTTCATGAGAGCATGGAAGATAGATAAAGAGAAGATGAATAATGAGGGGGAGAGGGGAAGAGATAGAGCCGAGGAAACTTATGACATCCTCTGAAAACAAGACTAGAGTTTACTGTACACTAGGTATTGTGTTGCTTCTTCACTTCGCACCAGTTATTGGAAAAACTTATCACTCTGCACTAGTGAGGCTGCTCCAATCTAGCACTTTGCAGCAGGTAAAAGCAAAACCGAACCGTTTCCCAGCCTGACACCATGTCAAACCAAGTATGCTACATATCAAGTCGAGACTTGCCATTTCCTGGCCACTATCTCTCTTCCCTCCCCTGTGCGTGTTGACTCACTTAGGGCTGCGGGGTGGGTGCATCCATGGACTAGCCGTGACACTAGACTGAGTGTTGTTTGGCGTGTCGAAGAGGAACAAATGTTTTGATTTTCCTCTTTTGTTGTGCAAAGTGGTAATTATCTTGGCCTCACTAGTGCAGAGTGATTGGCTTTTCAGTATCTGGTGCAAAGTGAAAAACAACTACAATACCTGATCCAGAAGGCAACACTCAAATGAATAGGATGTGAGATCATTCATGCCTTGGGATTTGTTGCTTCTTTACTTCAGAAACTTGTATGCGTTGCAGTTTGCAACCTACAGCTGCTAGTGTGGTATTAATTGATAAGTTCTCCAAATGATATGGTATCTCCCGGTTAGTGCCCAAAGTCTAAATATCCATTTTCAGATGCTTGCAAGAAATTTAGCCAGGCAAAAGTCTAGACTTTAACCTTTAAATCCAACATCCTGGTTATGTGGACAATAAATATTTATACTTACAAAAAGATTCATATCCATTAAACTTAGAAAATAATCTTATCTATTTATGCTTAGAAACTTTATGCCAGTATACTTACCAAGTGAAACATCATAAATTCTCTTTATGCTAGTATGCTTACTAAGAAAAAGACTCATATCCATTATACTTAGAAAAAGATTCATATTAGTCCCTTAACCTTTGGTTCTCTCATAGTTTAAGTTTTCAGCCATGAGGAACTATTCTACATGCACAACTTTTCAATATTTATGCGCATGGTAATTAATTGATCTACCACGCACCTCTTCACTAAGAATGGTACTTGATCAAACCATGCATAAAAATGGGACTTGAAAAGCAGAGACAGTTGCACTCATATGCAGATGGTACCACTTACGGCATTGCCGCTTAACCTGACATAGCTCTACGCCTCTACTATTAGGTTAATTAGTTAGATACCTGTGCGTTGATACAAGTTGGGACAAACTTTTGTGTCTTCCCCTGCGTTTCTCTTCCACAACCATGCATCCCTCTAACTCTCTTCTTGTATTGCATGTCTTCTCCCCTGGAAAAGGACGGACCAGCCCCTTAGCTCTGCATCTGCCTTCACTGTTCTACTATATGGATAACCATGCGATAAGCAACAAAGCGATGATATAAAGGGCTGGCCCATAGCCTGGGCAGAAGGTGCGACTGCAGTGAGCCCGCGAGCGGCAGGGCCCTGGTCCATGAACCGAAAAGAAAATAACAAAATCCCACAACCGCACTGTGTTGTGTATGCATGACTCCTTTTAAATGCATCCCCCAAAACAGCGCCCCATGCTAGGAAAACAGAGCCGCCGGCCTGATCGTGGCTACCATCAATGCAGGGAAACCTTGCAATTCTCCTTCTATAATAATTCCTTCAAAGCCGTTCAGATATGACATGTGTTGGAACAAGAACAGCAATGTAGTTATAGGAGGGTGATATGGTGATATGGATTGTTGGCGATATGGTGATATGGATTGTGAGGGTGATATGGAACAAGATCAAAATTGTTGTTCTCCGATGAAGAATCTGATGCAGAAGCAAATGTTAACCTTTCAACTTTTATAGTGGGCCATCATGTCCATGCTCCTCGGCACGACGCTTTTCCAAAGTTGCCAGGGTAAATCACTGGCAGGGCCTGGCAACTGTCTTTTTTATAAAAAAAAAAATCTACCTACCGTTGCCAACTTAAATCATGTGGACCAAATTGTGCTGCGCCGCGGTGCGAGATTTCACACTTCCCCCGCGATGGTAGTCCTAACCTTTTGAAAGTGAGAATCAAGTAGTTTTGATATCATCAAATTGTACGTCTGCACGCTATACTAAAACCCTCGTTATGTTTTATTTAGGGAAAAATCTTGGTTATCTTACTATTGCAATGGAAATCATTTAAGTACTTTTGTGTGGACATGGGCCCCAAAGTTGTGGTGTTGCCCCGGGACCCCATCGTGTATGGACTGGCCCCGTATAATATACACAATTTTGAATCATGGTCGACCTCGTTATGTCTTCTGGTGTGGTCACATCACTCGCTGCACAATGCACATTGTGTGGTTGCCACCAGTGCGGGTGGGGTAGACCAATTGGATGGGAACATGTGACCACATCACATGGTGCAGGTGCTTTATGTTTTGGCACACGAGTGTCGTTCACCCTAGTATCAGGCCAGTGGACTCCACTGATGCGCCCACATGTCAATGGAGGAGGGATAGAGGGGAGAGCGAGTGAATGTAAGCATTTATGTTTCTACATGGCTTGTTCATTGTTTTGGACTTTGGAGGCGTGATTTTCCACCTAATCTCCTATTTGTTTATGCAGCAAGTGTTTGGTTATTTTCCTCTCCAGTCGGTTTGGTGCTTTTTTGCCGGAACTTCCCATGTTTATACAGGTTAGTGCCTGCAAGATTGTGTCCCCAGTCCCTACTGCGATGCTGATTTGGAGCACTAATTTTCTCTCTTCATTTTTGGTATTTGATTTCGAATCTGGTGAGGGCCAACAGGACTGTACCAAGTTTTGCAGATATTTGTGACGACTGTGGGTTCGCCGAATGATGTGGCTCACAAAAACGAGTTTACTCCCTAGGGGCTGCGGCTTACACGCCCCATTTTAGTGCTATTTAATCTGTACAAAGGGCAAGTAACTTGTGCCTGGATTTATTTTTGACATGACAGGGGAAGAAACTGTTGTACTCCCAAGCAAGTGGTCTTGAAATTTACCACAGTGCTCTTATCTGCTTCCTCCTTTGTTATCTAGCACATACATGAGCTTCCTCTTTCTTTCACTAGTTGGTCGTTGGTGTTGTGATTTCTTTCTGCGGGATGACCGGATTGACATTTCTTGCTGGATACAGTTCAGTGTTAGTTCAGATGGAGTCTAGTGCTATCATAGACATAGTTTTAGTCCTATCACATACGTGAAAAGTATGGCATGGGATGTGATGGTCGTAGTTTAGTGGAAGTACTGATGTTCTTTGTAGTCCTAACTTAGGTGTAGCCTTACATGTGCTCGATGGATTGTAGTGGTACTAGAAATGTAGTTTGTGGTAGCAAGTTTTAGTGGATAGTTCACATGTAGTTTAGTGATAGGCTGATAGCACATAGGACTAGTGCAGAGTTCTAGATTGGTTTAGAGCATCTCCACCGGCGCCCCCTAGCGGTCCCGATAACGATTTGGGGGCCGGGAGCAAAAATGGGCTCGCACTGGCGCCGGCTAGTTTTTGAGCCCAATAGAATCGCCGGCAACCCCGTGCCGGCCCATTCGCCAAAGGGCGCGAATCGGGCGCGCCGGAGCCTCGCGAGGCGGAAATTTTTTGGCGTGGGAGCCGCCTGTCAGTGACGCCAGGGCGCCACGCGGGATATTTTACCGCCACGATGCCGGGCCAAAAACTCTCCCGCCACGATGCCGCACGGGAAATTCTCCCGCCATGACACCGCGCGGTATGTTTCCCGCCTCGCCGGCGGTCTATATTATCCCTTCTCCCCCACCATTGCTGCAAAAACCCTAGAAAATAGCACAATATGGGATTCGTGGGACGAGGCGGCGCTAGAGGCGGCCGTAGAAGTCGTGGAGGCTGACCCGCAGCTCGCAGAGTACGAGGCGTGGGAGGAGGCGGCGCTAGCGGCAACCGTAGATGCCTATGTCACGGACGAGCGGCAGGGCCAGGAGGCGGAGCGGCGGCTGCGGGAGGCGCGGCGGGAGGCGAAGCGGCAGCGCCAGGAGGCGGAGCAGCGGCATCGGGAGGAGGAGAACCGGCTGGCGCTCGAGGAGGCGGAGCGGCCGGAGTTCCAGGAGGCGTGGTGGCGGCGGGAGGCGCTCAGCCAGCGCCGGTGGGAGGCGCGCCAGCAGAAGGGGTGCGAGGAGCTTGCGCTGCAGGCGGTTACAGCGGGAGGAGACGCAGCGTCAAGATGAACTCTACGAGGGGCGGCGTTTGGCGGAGATGCAGCTCCGGCTACAGAGGCAGGAGTTGGATCACCGTCGGCGGCGGGAGGAGCTGGAGCAGCAACTGCGTCAGGAGGCGGTGGCCGCGGATAGAGCCGCCTACTTGACGTTCGTGCGGAGATAGCAGCGGGGATTGACGACGGAGGAGCAACGGTGAGACCAGGGGAGAGAGCATGGGAGAGAGCTCCGGTCGATCGTCCACCTCCTCAAAGCCGGGTGGCCAGTAGGTAGTAGGCTAGAGATAAGCAGGTATCAAATGTCATCCGGGTCAAGGAGTGAATAATGTTTTACTCGGATTTGCCCGAAAATATTATTCATTCCTCGATCCTGAATGTCATCCGGGTCGAGGAGTGAATAAGTATAAATATTTAGTTTATGTAAAAAAAATCTATCGGGGCCGCCTGTTTGGGGGCGCCGGTGTGGGAACAGCTTCCCCAAATAGAGAATGCAGTGCCGGCGTCCCTCATACGGAAGTGTCGGCGCCTCTGCCGGCGACTATTTGGGGGGCGCCGGTGGAGATGCTGTTACTCTGTTTTTCCGCACATTAATCAAGCTATCTTCAAACAGTAACTTTTCCAGTGGGGTGGCAACTGGCAAGTGAAGAAAGTGCTTCAGAATTACATCAAGTCATGGCAGCAGCAACAATTTTTCAGGTTTTTTTATTTATTTTTTTGCCGTTGATGCAAGTCCTTGCTGAAAATCTGTTTTTTCTCAGTGTTCCCCGCAGTCTGATTGGCAGTAGAGCATGTTTGTCTAGAGGATGTTAGTGAGGGCAGAATGATCAATTTTACACGCAACTACTTTATTTTATTTTCATTCATGTAAGTTATTTAGAAGGGAAACCGAGATCAAAACGCAACAGCAGCTACAGTATCCGTAATGTATGATGTACAGGCATCTGATTTGGTGAGTTTGGGGCCAAGTGGTAGGGGGCAGAAGTAGTCCGGTTCCATTTATTTTGGGTGTCCCTGGATGTACCGTTGATGTATGTATGTCATTTGGGTTTGTGCCTGTTTTCTGTATGTAGTTTCTCTTCTTGTTGTTGTGTAATTTTCCAGAACTATGGATGTAAGTACGAATGATGATTAAACTCCCACGTTCATATAGAGTTGCAACCTGCATCCGGCTTATGGGCCGAGATCTGGTGTTCGAGCGGTATGAATACTTGACCGAATTAATTATCCTCATCGAGAAACTTAGACTACTAAATAGAAAAGATTTTAAAATCATGGCATGGGTCTCCTTTTTTTCTTTCTTTAGAGTTTTCTATATGTACAATTTCTCGATGTTTCGATGAGAATTTCCCTTAGCGATTTGACTAAAAGCCGAGTTAGCTAAGAATGCAGAAAACCAATATTTTCAGGATACAGTTTCAGAGGTGATGGTAAAATCTGGCAGCATCCAGTTTCAGTATACAGTTTTGCTTCACCCAAATCAAAAAACAAATCAAATTTCGTTTAAGCACTAGTGCTTATTTTGTAACCCTTTGCATTGTATTTCAATCTGGAAGCTTTTGGTGAAGCAAAATTTGTTTGAAGCTGCTGTAGCTTTTTGGTTAACGATTTTTTCATTGATTTGAGATTGTGCTTACAAAATTTGTGGCTCTGATCTCTGGTCAAAATATTCACTGACAAGACTGTCCACTAATTAGCCGTCCACATTTGTATTATGTTAGTGATGTCTTCCTGATGAATGTAGTATATATCTTACAAAAGAAAGTAACCGGCCTCAGCTGAACTGTAAGGTGGTATAGTATACTTCAATAACAACAGTGATAAGACTTCAAACAGAAAAGAAAAACAAGTTGTGAAGAGATAGTTAGGGCTGTAAGCGGTGCCTGCATACCATCCTGCAAATGAAAAATTAGTGCAAAAGGAGCCACCGAATAGATTGAAATTAAAGCTGGTTTAGGCAAAACTGTGTGCCCACATCCCGCAACCCTTGCCACCCTACTAGTAGTAATAGTAGCGTGCATTTCTACGACAGTTGCAGTGAAGAATGCCAAAGTACATACATTCAACATAGGCTATTCCGTTCAGCACGGTCAAAAATACATACAGCTAAGCCAGTTAATTAACTACGTCTCTTCTCACAAACCTTTACCATGCAGGTTCACTCAGATTTCAGGTAACCGACCATCCAAGACCCAGCAAATATGATTCCAAGTTGACAGCTCCAAACGAAACGATCACGAGATGGGCTTTTGGGCACCCCACTGTTACTCAAAAGCCTGAAATGTACACATAGTTGATATGAGGCCACATCTCTAAAGAACAAACCTTGCATATGAACTCTCTACAAGAGTGACAACAAAAATATACCTCTCAAAATAGCCATGGTCCCCAATGCGCATTTCTCTGTACAGCTCCACAAATGTATCAACATCCTTCTGAACTAGTTCCTCCACTTCCTGAGCTAGTTCCTCCACTTGCTGAACTTGCTCTAGCGCCTGACCAGCCTGCTCAAAACTTGCAACAATCAGTGATGGCTTGAATTTATCCATCATCAATACGTCATTAAATTGAAACAACAACACTGACTTCAATAGTCAAAATGAAATTATAAAAAACTGATCAGCTTAGTGGAGTGTAGATGTTAATCTTCTCGAAGATTCATAATTAATTATTTAACTAATAACAGTGATCACGTCACACAGCTAGGACATTTTCCATTGTACACAAAACTCTTTTTAGATTTATGTGCAGTGGGATACTCTCCCACTGCTTTCACCAAAATCTATAACACCATCTGGCAAATCTCTGAACTTGACCTCTTTGGTTAGATACAAATAGAGCACAATCTGAAGTTTGGTGGACTACAAAGCATTTGTTTCTCCATGACACAGAAAGGCAACTGAAATTCGACAATCTATGAATCATTTATATTTCTATATGCCCCCTATGCTGAAAACCCGAATCTGAAAAAAAGCAGAAACTGGAAATCTATGATATCTAAAAAATGAGAACTAAACCACTTATACAATGATCCAAAGATTTCAACAATTGAAAAGATTTCCAAAATCTGGTACAATTGAGTGATTGAAAAAATGGCATTATGTTGCCTCTTCAAAAACTTAACCCAAATGATTGTATGGTGTCCATATAAAATCGTATACATATCATGATGTTACAGAACTTCTTGCGTATTTGTCAGAACTTGTACACCATCGAAACATTTAACAGTGCCATGGCAAACGTACAAACAAAATATAGCAAAAAGTAACATCTTACAACCGGGTGTTAGTTGAAAAAAAAAATACATACTACCTGAGTGGACTTATACTCTCACATCACCTACAAAATCTACATTGTGGGAAACAGTATGTGTGTGTAAGTATAACTAAACCTGGCTTTAAGATCAAAATTTCATAAATGTATGCAACCAATTTTTTCTGGTGAGCATGCTGATTGCAACAAATCGTTTTTATCCTTGACCCTCAGAATCTGAACAATGTGAAAACTGAAAAGGCATCCAAGAACAATGTATAGACATTTCATGCAGGAGAAGATGTTACCCTGAAGACCAAGTGAACTCTAGGCCCTGACTGATTGTAGGTGACCTCAAGATCATCTACAGTGACAATCATATGAAGAAGAATGACTGACAACTATAAGTCTGCTGGAAAAATATGGAGCAGCCCACAGTGGATAGGAGATTGACGAGATCAATCTGTCCTTACGCAGATGCACGTGGAGCAACGACAGAGACAAGTCCACCATAGTGAGATTAGAGACCACATCCCTCAATTATTTAATATAATGGGCCTTTGGAAAAATACAGACCATGATTGTGCGAAAATCAGTTCATCTCTTCTACTAAAGTTTGTAACCAAACATTCTTGGGAGAAAAAATGGAACTGCATCATAGATATTTAGGTAAACCAACTCTGTAGCTAAATGAAGTGTACTCACACTCTCCTGTAAGCAAGGAATCTCAATGGAATCCTGAAGAGAAAAAGATGTTTTTTTACATACATGGGGCATCTCACATGAACTATCTGCCACATGATTCGAGACCAAGTTTAAAGTTTAAGCTTCAACGAGCTTTTCAGTACCAAACTACTGATTCAAAACCGCGGGCAACAGGAGTACATTATTACTGTATACAATGATTTACTATTGAGTGATGAAACTTGGAGTGCAAATTATTACCGCAAGCTGGTCCATGCGATAGTGATATGTAGGCAAGGTCCAAACTGTAATGTGGTGCACTAACCCGTGACCCACAAAGACTATTTGCAACAACAGACATCAGTAACTGGAAAAGGCTAGGATAATACCCAATATTTTATCCAACAAGAGATCGCGGAGGGATCTAGAGCATATCTTCACCTGATCCGGGGGAGGAGCAGTAGGCTGGCCGTTCTGTCCGGAAAGGTAGCGGCGCGGCACGGTCAGGAGTCCAAGACCGCGGCGGACGGTGGCCCCCCCTTCTCCGCCAAAAGCGGGGGCTGCCCCTGAGGCAGCGCGGAGGAAGGAAACTCCCTGAGGTCTTCCCGATGAGGCGGCCAAGAGAGCGCGGCGGATGGCCGGCGAGCGCAGCAGAGACGACATGGTAGGGTTTACTAGGGCTCGCGACGGCGCAGGGATTTCCCGAGGTCGAGAAGCCTATGCTTGCGGGGAGGCCCTATATTTACCGCCTTTTGTGGGCTGCAACCCAAGAAACTGGTGGGCAGGCCCATTTTTCGTTATAGTAGTTTTTTTTCTCTAAAACTTTTTTTAGCGTTATTTTTTTGGAAAACGCTGGTGTTTCCCCGGGGGAACGACGCTCCGATCCTCCCACTCGACGCTCGTTCGATCCGTTTTGATCGAACCGTTCACGGCCCGCCATGTCGGCGTCGCATCCGACCGCGTCGCGTCCGACCTCATCGCACCCGACCTCATTACTGCGCCGCGACGCCTTAATCACGCTCTCGCACGAGGTGGCGGAGGAAGCGAGCAGCGGTAGGAGATTCCACCGCCGCCGACGACGATTTCCCTTCCCCCACCGGAGAACGGCGGCGCCAAGCTTCATAGTAGAGGTTCGTGCTCCTCTCGTGCTGAACAGCCGTCCCCCGGCTTCTGTAACCCTAGTCACCGTTCCCCGCCATTCTCTCCCTTCTGACCCCTAGCTATGTAGGTACCTCGGCGCCAATCTCCTCCTCCGCGGCAGGTTCTTCTTCGTTGCCGATCTCTTCGGGTGAGTAGTAGCTTCCCCTCTCATCTCGTGTCCCTCTCTCTCTGCCTATGGATTTCCACCTTGATCTGAAGCATCTTCCTCCCTCACTAATGGAATCTACTATTTTCTGGCATTTCTGTCATAGTATTGGAGGTAGAAGACGCCCTCATCTATTGGGAGGCAAGGAGGGAATAAACTTCCACTTTGCTACAGATGGATGTGAGTATTTCCACTGAAATATCAGGATGTACTAGCAGATGTTCCTTTTGTTCTACCAGGCGGATGTTCATGTGTTGTTAATTATTTTTTGTTATGTAGCATTTTATAGTGTGCTCCTGGATCCATTGTAGCATTTTGTGTTTGTTTATGGTAGTTTGTAGCAAACTTTTGTTCCTTTGTGTTTATATTTGCCCATGTGCATCATTTTGTTAAATGTATGCGTTTTGCTACATTATTCCATTTGTTTGCTTCATTTGTTTTTGATACACCACTTATTTTTGTTCATTTTTTGTTTTTCAGGTTTCCAAAAAAGCTGGGAAGCAACCTATGGCTAGTGCAGAGGATCAGGCTAAGTGGACTTCGAAAGACCGTTTTGCTGCGAAGCGTTTGCGTGTTGTTGCAGATGAGCTGAATCCTGAGAAAAAAGTTGTTATTGAGCAGAAGAGTGCCTTTAGTTCACTACTAAATGTTGCACCATTCAACATACCGAATGAGCTCATAGACTATGTTGCGCAACATATCACACCGTCTCTCCGTGAGTTCAGAGTAGGGAAGAAGCGGATTGTTTTCACCAGAGATATGATTACCAAGGTGTTTGGTATACGCTCAGGGCAAACCCTAGTTGTTGAACTCAAAAAGTTTGAATAAAGTGCTCTTCGAGATGTTTACAGGGGTTCTAATCCTAGACCTGATATTCCTACCACCATCAAGGTCCTGAAAGGTTGTGAAGATACTGATGAGGATACTATAGTTAGGTCTTGGGACCTCCTATGTATGGCTACTGTTGTTGATACGAAGAGTAGCAATCATGTTGGTATGGACTACTTAGGTAGCATGCTTCATCCATCTAGAACCCATGAATATGCCTAGGATGAGTACATCCTGGAGCAGTTGATGGAAGAGGTTAAGAAGATGCAGAAGAAAAGGTTAAAGACTCCTTCTCTTAAGAAAGGGAATCCCAAGTTTGAGTTCTGGATCTCTGGCCCATTTGCTGCTCTTGGTGTATGTTTTCATTCCGACAACTTGTTTCACTTGTTGCACTTAATTCTACAAGCAAAGTTTTGGTTTCTCACATATTGTTGACTGTTTTTCTCTTTATTTTATTTTTGCAGATAATCTATTTGGACCATCTTCAGTTTCCTCCCAGCAGTCATGTCATAGACTATTCACTGCCAAGAGTTTGTCATGTCAAATGCAGTGATTTTGTTTTTGTAGTTCAATGTGACCTTTCCAAGTTGGTTCTTCACAACACCAAGGTTTGTAGGAGACCGGTAAGGAAGTAACCTGCATTTCCATGGTATTTTTTGTTATTTTCTTACTGCTTCAATTAGGAATCTTATCATGTTTTTCCTTGTTCTTTCTTGCTATGTGTGCAGTTCCTTGATATAAGTGAAACACCATATGCAAATGGACTACCTGGACGTGCTGAGGGAGCTCCTGTTGAACATGAAGTGAACCCTTCAGCCTCACTAAATGATTGGCTTGTTTTCCCTAGCTGCCAGGAACTTGAGGTATTGTTTATGCTGCAATCTTATTTTCTTCTTGCTACTTTAGTGTTACATCTTTGTTACCTTATGCACATTTGGTTGCTACTGTTCTGTACTTGCTAATTATAGTTTTATCTTTGGTTTTTGGTGCTGCAATTTTTGTATCTGTTTTTATGCTCCAATACTTTATATGAACTGCTACAATACTTAATATGAACTGCTCATATAGCATGTTATTTGTGTTAGCCTCCTTTTTTCTACATTTTTTCTGATAACCATTTTCTACAATCTTTATGATCTTTTTGTTTTTGCTGCAAATGATTATGTTAATCAGGTTCCAGACCGTTATAAGCATTTGCATGAGAAGCACAAGACCTTGTTTGCTGCTGAACTTGATATAGCAAACAAGAATTATACTGCTGGTGTCAAGCGTATGCAGTCTCAAAGGATGGCTGCTCTCCTTTGTGATGTTGATGTTGCATCGCAGACACAAGAAGGTCCAAGTGTTACATTCCAAGGTGGTTCCAGTATGCATGGAGATGTAAACACTGATGCAGGAGAGGATGGTTCTGCAGATGATGATGAGCAGTCTGACAAGGAGGACTCTAGTGATGAGGATGTTAATGAGAAGGAGACTAAGGGTGCTGATATTGCTGTGGATGATCCAGAAGAGGATGGTTCTACAGATGATGATGATGATATTCCTACGGATTGTTCAGAAGATTGTGATTTTGTGCTTGCAGCAAGAGATTGCGATGTTCCCTCACTCCGCGCTGCACCGGATGTTCCACAGCCAGCTATTATTAGAGACTCCTCTTTCCCATGTGAGGATGCCCGTGAACATCAATCTGTTGATAGTCCTGTGAGATCTCCGGTCCTAGATGATGTTGCTAAGCATTCTAGGGAAGATGCACTTGCCAAGGCCAATGATGCCCCCCTTTTGAACTTTTTGAGCCTGGCACCCCTGAATGGGAAGACTTTAATAAGATCGCCGATTCAACACCTGGTGCGGTTGATGGCTCTGCTGTAGGGAATCCTGCTGCATGTAGTGCTGCTGATGTTTCTGCAGCTATGAAGGATGTTGATTTTGGTCTTGCTGCCAAGTTGCCTGCTCCAAAGATGCCTGCTCCAGAGATGCCTAGTGCCGAGAGCCCTCCTATTCAGAGTTGTGTTGCAAAGATGCTTGTTCCAGAGAGCTCTGCTCATGAGAGTCCTATTGGAGAGTTGCCTAGTGCTGATATGCCTAGTATGTTTTTCTTCCATTCTCCTTATTTTTTACTTACCTTTCATTTCTTGTTACCTTTTTTGTAGTGCTGCATTAGTGCTTTATACTTGCTACATTAGGGTACTTCATGTGCTACTTTAGTACATCACTTGTGCTACTTAACATAGACTGCTTTTTCCTTTAATTTTGTTCATTTTTATAGCTAGTGCCACACTAGTGCTTCTATAGTTGCTACATTACTGTACTTTAGTAGCTACTTTAGTACATCAATGGTGCTTGATGTCTACGCACGCTTCTATTCCTGTAGACAGTGTTGGGCCTCCAAGAGCAGAGGTTTCTAGAACAGCAGCAAGTTTCCCTTAAGTGAATCACCCAAGGTTTATCGAACTCAGGGAGGTAGAGGTCAAAGATATCCCTCTCAAGCAACCCTGCAATTAAGATACAAAAAGTCTCTTGTGTCCCCAACACACCTAATACACTTGTCAGATGTATATGTGCACTAGTTCGGCGAAGAGATAGTGAAATACAAGTAATATGGATGATTATAAGTAGCAATTGCAATCTGAAATAAAAATGGCAGCAAGCGAACATGTAGCAGAACTTGTTGGAAATGGTGTTTCAATGCTTAGAAACAAGGCCTAGGGATCATACTTTCACTAGTGGACACTCTCAACAATGATCACATAATTGAATAAATAAATGCTACTCTCAAACACTCTCTTGTTGGATGACAAACACCATTCATTGTGTAGGGCTACAAAAGCACACCTCAAGCCGGAGTAAACAAGCTCCACAACTTCATAAAGGAATCACACACGATGCGCACACTGTCACCATCACACCGTGGAGAGTAACTCCGGAATTCATATTAAAGTAACCTCTAGAGTGCATAATAGACAAGAGTAACATCTACATATTCAACTAGATTACAAAGCTCATGATCACATAAAGATCACACCATGGGAGAGAGAGATGAACCACATAGCTACCGGTAGAGCCCTCAGCCTCGGGGGAGAACTACTCCCTCCTCATGGGAGACAGCAACGGCGATGAAGATGGCGATGGAGTCGATGGGGATGGATTCCGGGGGCACTTCCCCGTCCCGGAGGCGTGCCGGAACAGAGACTTCTGTCCCCCGAACTTGGCTTCGCGATGGCGGCGGCTACGTAACTTTTCGTGGAGGAAGACCGATGCTCCTAGGGTTTTTACTTCTGGGAGAATATATAGGAGGAAGGGCGGCGTCGGTGGAGTCCCGAGGGGCCCACCCCGTAGGGCGGCGCGCCAGGAGGTGGGGCCGCGCCCCCCTATGGTGTGGCCGCCTCGTGGCCCCCCTTCGTCTCTTCTTCGGTGTTCTGGAAGACTCCATGGAAAATAGGGTCGTGGGCTTTTGTTTCGTCCAATTCCGAGAATATTTGTAAACTAACTTTTCTGAAATAAAAAACAGAAGAAAACAGGAACTGGCACTGCGGCATCTTGTTAATAGGTTAGTCTCGGAAAATGCATAAAAACATTATAAAGTATGACTAAAACATGTTGGTATTGTCATAAAACTAGCATGGAACATCAGAAATTATAGATACGTTGGAGACGTATCAAGCATCCCCAAGCTTAGTTCGTACTCGCCCTCGAGTAGGTAAACGATAAAAAGAATAATTTCTGAAGTGACATGCTACCAACATAATCTTGATCAATACTATTGTGAAGCACATGAGATGAATGAATTGACTCAAAGCAATGGTCTATAGTTTGCTAACAAATAGATAATGACTAAACAACTGAATCATATAGCAAAAACTTTTCATGAATAGTACTTTCAAGACAAGCATCAAAAAGTCTTGCATAAGAGTTAACTCATAAAGCAATAGATTGTTAATACAAGGTTTTTAAGCAACATAAAGGAAGATTTAAGTTTCAGCAATTGCTTTCAACTTTCAACATGCATATCTCATGGATAATTGTCAACACAAAGTAATATAATAAGTGCAATAAGTAAACATGTAAGAATCAGTGCACACAGTTGACACAAGTGTTTGCTTCTAAGATAGAAAGAAGTAGGTAAACTGACTCAACATAAAGTAAAAGAAAGGCCATTCGCAGAGGGAAGTAGGGATTACTCATGTGCTAGAGATTTTTATTTTGAAAGCATAGAAACAATTGTGTCAACGGTAGTAATAATTCATATGGGTTATGTATAAAACTTTCTATAAGTTGCAAGCCTCATGCATCGAATACTAATAGTGCCCACACCTTGTCCTAATTAGCTCGGATTTCCATGGATTATCATTGCATTACATATGTTTCAACCAAGTGTCACAAAGGGGTACCTCTATGCCACCTGTACAAAGGTCCAAGGAGATAAATCGCATTTGATTTCTCGATTTTGATAGATCTCAACTTGAGGACATCCATACCGGGACAACATAGAAAACAGATAATGGACTCCTCTTTTATGCTTTAAGCATTCAACAACAGATAATATTCTCATAAGAGATTCGAGGATTAATGTCCAAGCTGAAACTTCCACCATGATACATGGCTTTGGTTGGCGGCCCAATGTTGTTCTCTAACAATATGCATACTCAAACCATTTAACTCATGTAAAATCTCCCTTACTTCAGACAAGACGAACATGCATAGCAACTCACATGATATTCAACAAAGGTGTGACGAGTTGATGGCGTCCCCAGATAACATGGTTACCGCTCAACAAGCAACTTATAAGAACTAAGATACATAAGCGACATATTCCTTACCACAATAGTTTTTTAGGCTACTTTCCCATGAGCTATGTATTGCAAAAACAAGGAATGAATTTTTGAAAGGTTTTAAAGGTAGCTGATACGTCTCAAACGTATCTATAATTTCTGATGTTCCATGCTTGTTTTATGACAATACTTACATGTTTTGTTCATACTTTATATCGTTTTGATGCATTTTCCGGAACTAACCTATTAACAAGATGCCACAGTGCCAGTTCCTGTTTTCAGTTGATTTTGGTTCAAGAAAGGCTGTTCGGGCAATATTCTCAGAATTCGACGAAATGAAGACCAAACATCATAATTCACCGAGACGGACCAGGACACCGAAGGGGAGTCAGAGGGGAGGCCTGGGGCCCCCAAACCATAGGGCCGCGCGGGCTCCACCCTGGCCGCGCCGGCCTATGGGGAGGGAGCCCTGGCGCCCTTCCGACTCCGCCTCTTCGCCTATTTAACCCCTCGTGACCTAAAAACACGAGACAGATTGACGAAACTCCAGAAAACATCCAGGGGCGCCGCCGCCATCGCGAAACTCCAATTCGGGGGACATGAGTCTCTGTTCCGGCACGCCGCCGGGACGGGGAAGTGCCCCCGGAAGGCTTCTCCATCGACACCACCGCCATCTCCATCAACGCTGTTGCTCCCATGATGAGGAGGGAGTAGTTCTCCCTCGAGGCTAAGGGTTGTACCGGTAGCTATGTGGTTAATCTCTCTCTCTGTACTCCAATACAATGATCTCGTGAATTGCTTTGCATGATTGATATCTATATGATGAGCTTTGTATCGCTACTAGTCTATGTGCTACTCATGTGATGTTATTAAAGTAGTCTATTCCTCCTGCATGGTGTAATGGTGGCAGTGTGTGCATCGTGTGGTTCTTGTCGTAGATTATGATCATAATCTCTTGTAGGTTATGGAGTTAATTATCGCTATGATAGTATTGATGTGATCTATCCCCCCTTCATAGTGTAATGGTGACAGTGTGTATGCTATGTTAGTACTCGGGCTATTTTGCAAAGATCTATTATGCTCTAAGGTTACTTAAATATGAATGTTGAATGTTGTGGCGCTTGTTAACTCCGGCTTGAGGGAGCTCCTGTAGCCCTACACAACGAATGGTGTTTGTCATCCAACAAAAGAGTGTATGTAGCACAAATAAGAGAAGTTATTATTTATTATGCGATCAATGTTGAGAGTGTCCACTAGTGAAAGTATGATCCCTAGGCCTTGTTTCCAATACTGCAAACACCGCTTACTTACTGTTCTGTTGCATGTTTACTCGCTGCCATATTTTATTCAGATTGCTATTATCACTCATATACATCCATACTACTTGTATTTCACTATCTCTTCGCCGAACTAGTGCACCTATACATCTGACAAGTGTATTAGGTGTGTTGGGGACACAAGAGACTTCTTGTATCATGATTGCAGGGTTGCTTGAGAGGGATATCTTTGACCTCTTCCTCCCTGAGTTCGATAAACCTTGGTTGATCCACTTAAGGGAAAACTTGCTGCTGTTCTACAAACCTCTGCTCTTGGAGGCCCAACACTGTCTACAAGAATAGAAGTACCCGTAGACATCAAGCTATTTTCTGGCGTCGTTGCCAGGGAGGAAAGGTAAAAGGCACTCATACTCCGGTCCCAGATAACTAAGTTATTTTCTGTTGCCGTTGTAAGTGCTCGAAGCTATTTCCTTTAGATCCTGCAATTGCATCTTTTGGTTTCTTGTTTACACTAGTTAGGCATAATGGAAAGCAACAGTGAGCTTCTTATTCTATTTCCTGAGTTAAGACATGGATTGTTTTCTGCGAAAATTAAAAAACCTATGGAATCTTATTTGCATGCTAGTAGCAATGATATTAGTATGAACGCTTTGAACACCATTGTTGCTAATGATATGGAAAATTCTAAGCTTGGGGAAGCTGGTTTTGATGAGCATGATATTTTTAGTCCCCCAAGCATTGAGGAGAAAATTTTCTTTGATGATACTTTGCCTCCTATTTATGATGATTATAATGATAGTGGTCTCTTGGTGCCACCTACTATGGAGAGTAAATTTTATTATGATTATACTATGCCTCCTACACTTGATGAGAATAATAATGATAGCTACTTTGTTGAATTTGCTCCCACTACAACTAATAAAATTGATTATGCTTATGTGGAGAGTAATAATTTTATGCATGTGGCTCATGACAAGAATGTTGTATGTGATAGGTATATTGTTGAGTTTGTTCATGATGCTACTGAAAGTTATTATGAGAGAGGGAAACATGGTTATATGCATCTTAATAATATTAAGTTTCCCCTCTTTATGTTGAGAATCTTGAAATTGCGCTTGTGTTGTTTTTCTATGCTTGCCACTTTGTTCTTCATGAATTTATTTGTGTACAAGATTCCTTTTCATAGGAAGTGGGTTAGGCTTAAATGTGTTTTGAATTTGCTTCTTGATGTTCTCTTTTGCTTCAAATCTTATTTCTCGCGAGAGCATCATTAAAATTGCTGAGCCCATCTTAATGGCTATAAAGAAAGAACTTCTTGGGAGATAACCCATGTGTTTATTTTGCTACTGTTTTGTTGTGTCTTGGAAGTTGTTTACTACTGTAGCAACCTCTCCTTATCATGTTTTTGTGCCAAGTAAAGTCTCTATGGTAAAGTTGATGCTAGATTTAGATTGCTGCGCAGAAACAGCATTGATGTCTGTCACGAATTCGCGCAGATCTCTCTGTAGAAGAGTCAAAAAAATCGGCAAATTTACGTGCGTGATCCTCAGATATGTACGCAACTTTCATTAGTTTTGAGTTTTTCCGTTTGAGCAAGTTAAGTGCCCCTGCAAAATTCGTCTTTACGGACTGTTCTGTTTTTGACAGATTCTGCCTTTTATTTCGCATTGCCGCTTTTGCTATGTTGAATGAGTTTATTTGTTCCATTAACTTTCAGAAGCTTTGTGCAATGTCCAGAAGTGTTAAGAATGATTGTGTCACCTCTGAACATGTTAATTTTTATTATGCACTAACCCTCTAATGAGTTTGCTTGAAGTTTGGTGTGGAGGAAGTTTTCAAGGGTCAATAGAAGAGGATGATATACTATGATCAAGAAGAGTGAAAGGTCTAAGCTTGGGGATGCCCCGGTGGTTCATCCCTGCATATTTTAAGAAGACTCAAGCATCTAAGCTTGGGGATGCCCAAGGCATCCCCTTCTTCATCGACAACTTATCAGGTCACTTCTAGTGAAACTATATTTTTATTTCGTCACATCTTATGTACTTTACTTGGAGCGTCTGTGTGCTTTTATTTTTGTTTTGTTATTTTCATTCTCTGAATAAATTCATGCTCATGTGGGAGGGAGACACGCTCCGCTTTTTCATATGAACACTAGTGTTCTTCATTCTTGCTTTTAATGTTCAAGGGCGAAAGTTGATCGCTTCACTTGTTGCTATTTGGTTGGAATCAGAAAATGCTTCATATGGTCTTGAATAATTTGATACTTGGCAATTGTTTTGAGCTCTCATAAATCATGTTTAAGCTCTTGCATCATGTAGTTCAAACCTAGTAGTGGAGAACTACTGTAGAGCTTGTTGAAATTTGGTTTGCATGATTGGTCTCTCTAAGGTCTAGATATTTTCTAGTAAAAGTGTTTGAGCAACAAGGAAGACAGTGTAGAGTCTTATAATGTTTGCAATATGTTCTTATGTAAGTTTTGCTGTACCGGTTTATACTTGTGTTTGCTTCAAACAACCTTGCTAGCCAAAGCCTTGTACTGAGAGGGAATACTTCTCGTGCATCCAAACACCTTGAGCCAAAACCCATGCCATTTGTGACCACCATATCTACCTACTATGTGGTATTTCCTGCCATTCCAAGTAAATACTTCATGTGCTACCTTTAAACAATTCAAAAGTTATTATCTCTTATTTGTGTCAATGTTTTATAGCTCATGAGGAAGTATGTGGTGTTTTATCTTTCGATCTTGTCATTTACTTCTGACAAACTTTCACCAATGGACCAGTGGCTTCATCCGCTTATCCAATAATTTTGCAAAAAGAGCTGGCAATGGGGTTCCCAGCCTCGAATTAATTAACTTTCATAAATTTACAAATATACACTCCTCCATGGTATGTGATTGTTGGTCGGCACCCGAGGATTCGGTTAGCGATGGCTTGAGAAAGCAAAGGTGGGGAGGAGTGTCATCTAAATAAAACTAAAATAAAAAGGCACTCCTTCATGGTATGAGATTGTTGGCAGGCACCCGAGGATTCGGTTAGCCATGGTTTGCGAAAGCAAGGTTGGAAGGAGTGCCACCCAAAAATAAAATTTCATGGGAGCCGCTCTTTGAAAGTCTGTCTGGCAACGGGGTTAGAGTGCCCACTACCGTTCGTTGACAACAACAAACACCGCTCAAAACTTTACTTTTTATGCTCTCTTATGTTTTCAAAATAAAAGCTCTAGCACAAATATAGCAATCAATGCTTCCCTCTGCGAAGGGCCATTCTTTTACCTTATTGTTGAGTCAGTTTACCTACTTCTTTCTATCTTAGAAGCAAACACTTGTGTAAACTGTTTGCATTGATTCTTACATGTTTACCTATTGCACTTGTTATATTACTTTATGTTGACAATTATCCATGAGATATACATGTTGAAGTTGAAGGCAACCGATGAAACTTATATCTTCCTTTGTGTTGTTTCAAAGCTTTTTACTAAGAATTTATTGCTTATTAGTTAGCTCTTATGCAAGTCTTATTGATGCTTGTCTTGAAAGTACTATTCGTGAAAAGTCTTTGCTATATGATTCAGTTGCTTACTCATTGTCTTCATCATTGCTTCGAATCGCTGCATTCATCTCATATGCTTTTGAATAATGTTGATTAAGATTATGTTGGTAGCATGTCACTTCAGAAATTATTTGTTGTTATCGTTTACCTACTCGAGGGCGAGTAGGAACTAAGCTTGGGGATGCTTGATACGTCTCAAACGTATCTATAATTTCTGATGTTCCATGCTTGTTTTATGACAATACTTACATGTTTTGTTCATACTTTATATCGTTTTGATGCATTTTCCGGAACTAACCTATTAACAAGATGCCACAGTGCTAGTTCCTGTTTTCTGTTGTTTTTTTGTTCCAGAAAGGCTGTTCGGGCAATATTCTCGGAATTCGACGAAACGAAGACCAAACATCATAATTCACCGAGACGGACCAGGACACCGAAGGGGAGTCAGAGGGGAGGCCTGGGGCCCCCAAACCATAGGGCCGTGCGGGCTCCACCCTGGCCGCGCCGCCCTATGGGGAGGGAGCCCTGGCGCCCTTCCGACTCCGCCTCTTCGCCTATTTAACCCCTCGTGACCTAAAAACACGAGACATATTGACGAAACTCCAGAAAACATCCAGGGGCGCCGCCGCCATCGCGAAACTCCAATTCGGGGGACAGGAGTCTCTGTTCCGGCACGCCGCCAGAACGGGGAAGTGCCCTGATGTCTACAGGTGCTTCTATTCTTGTAGACAGTGTTGGGCCTCCAAGAGCAGAGGTTTGTAGAACAGCAGCAAGTTTTCCCTTAAGTGGATCACCCAAGGTTTATCGAACTCAGGGAGGAAGAGGTCAAAGATATCCCTCTCAAGCAACCCCGCAACCACAAAGCAAGAAGTCTCTTGTGTCCCCAACACACCTAATAGGTGCACTAGTTCGGCGAAGAGATAGTGAAATACAAGTGGTATGAATGAATATGAGCAGTAGTACGGCGCCGTAAAAATAGCTTGCTGGCGTGCAGTTGATGGTAGTAATATTGCAGAAAGTAAACATGCAGTAGAACAGTAAATAAACGGAGATTCAATGTTTGGAAACAAGGCCTAGGGATCATACTTTCACTAGTGGACACTCTCAACATTGATCGCATAATAAATAATAACTTCTCTCATTTGTGCTACATACACTCTTTTGTTGGATGACAAACACTATTCGTTGTGTAGGGCTACAAGAGCTCCCTCAAGCCGGAGTTAACAAGCGCCACAACATTCAGCATTCATTTTTAAGTAACCTTAGAGCATAATAGATCTTTGCAATTTCATCCGAGTACTAACATAGCATACACACTGTCACCATTACACTATGAAGGGGGAATAGATCACATCAATACTATCATAGCGATAATTAACTCCATAACCTACAAGAGATTATGATCATAATCTACGACAAGAACCACACGATGCACACACTCGTCACCATTACACCATGCAGGGAGGAATAGACTACTTTAATAACATCACATGAGTAGCACATAGACTAGTAGCGATACAAAGCTCATCATATGGATCTCAATCATGCAAGCAATTCATGAGATCATTGTATTGGAGTACAGAGAGAGAGAGAGAGATTAACCACATAGCTACAGTAGAGCCCTCAGCCCCAGGGGAGAACTACTCCCTCCTCATCATAGGAGACAGCAATGGCGATGGAGATGGCGGTGGTGTCGATGGAGATGGCTCCGGGGGCAATTCCCCGTCCCGGCGGCGTGCCGGAACAGAGACTTTTGTCCCCCGAATCTTGATTTCGCGATGGCGGCGGCTCTGGAAGGTTTTCTCGGGTTTCGTCGAACGTATCGGTGTTTTTAGGTCAGGAAGGCATTTATAGGCGAAGAGGCGGAGTCGGAGGGGCCACGGGGCTCCCTCCCCATAGGGGGGGCGCCCCCCCCCTTGGTCGCGCCGCCCTGTGGGGTGGGGCCCTCCTGGCTCCCCTCTGGCCCTTCTTCGGTGCTCTGGAAGCGTCCGGGAAAAATAGGATGTTGGGCGTTGATTTCGTCCGATTCCGAGAATATTTCCTTTCTAGGATTTCTGAAACCAAAAACAGCAGAAAATAGCAACTGACCCTTCGGCATCTCGTCAATAGGTTAGTTCCGAAAAACGCATAATAATGACATATAATGTGTATAAAACATGTAGGTATCATCAATAAAGTAGCATGGAACATAAGAAATTGTAGATACGTTTGAGACGTATCAAGCATCCCCAAGCTTAGTTCCTACTCGCCCTCGAGTAGGTAAACGATAACAATGATAATTTCTTAAGTGACATGCCATCATAACTTTGATCATACTATTGTAAAGCACATGAGATGAATGCGAGAGATTCGAAGCAATGATGAAGATAATGAGTAAACAAATGAATCATATAACAAAGACTTTTCATGAATAATACTTTCAAGACAAGCATCAATAAGTCTTGCATAAGAGTTAACTCATAAGAAATAAATTCTTAGTAGAAAGCTTTGAAACAACACAAAGGAAGATATAAGTTTCAGCGGTTGCTTTCAACTTTAACATGTATATCTCATGGATAATTGTCAACACAAAGTAATATAACAAATGCAATATGCAAGTATGTAGGAATCAATGCACAGTTCACACAAGTGTTTGCTTCTTGAGGTGGAGAGAAATAGGTGAACTAACTCAACATAAAAAGTAAAAGAATGGCCCTTCGCAGAGGGAAGCATTGATTGCTATATTTGTGCTAGAGCTTTGATTTTGAAAACATCAAGAGAGTATAAAAGTAAAGTTTTGAGAGATGTTTGTTGTTGTCAATGAATGGTAGTGGGCACTCTAACCCCCTTGCCAGACAAACCTTCAAAGAGCGGCTCCCATTTTATTTTTATTTTTGTGTGGCACTCCTTCCAACCTTTCTTTCACAAACCATGGCTAACCGAATCCTCGGGTGCCTCGCCAACAATCTCATACCATGAAGGAGTGCCTTTTTATTTTAGTTTTATTTAGATGACACTCCTCCCCACCTTTGCTTTCTCAAGCCATGGCTAACCGAATCCTTCGGGTGCCGTCCAACAATCACATACCATGGAGGAGTGTCTATTTTTGTTAATTAATCTGGGACTGGGAATCCCATTGCCAGCTCTTTTTGCAAAGTTATTGGATAAGCGGATGAAGCCACTAGTCCATTGGTGAAAGTTGACCAACAAGATTGAAAGATAAACACCACATACTTCCTCATGAGCTATAAAACATTGACACAAATCAGAGGTGATAACTTTTGAATTGTTTAAAGGTAGCACTCAAGCAATTTACTTTGAAATGGTGGAGAAATACCATGTAGTAGGTAGGTATGGTGGACACAAATGGCATAGTGGTTGGCTCAAGGATTTGGATGCATGAGAAGTGTTCCCTCTCGATACAAGGCTTAGGCTAGCAAGGTTATTCGAAACAAACACAAGTATGAAATGATGCAGCAAGACTCACATATAAACATATTGTAAGCATTATAAGGCTTTGATGCGCGTAAATGTACACGTCCGTTGGGAACCCCAAGAGGAAGGTATGATGCGCACAGTGGCAAGTTTTCCCTCAGAAAGAAACCAAGGTTTAATCGAACCAGGAGGAGCCAAGAAGCACGTTGAAGGTTGATGGTCGCGAAATGTGATGCGGCGCAACACCGGGATTCCGGCGCCAACGCGGAACCCGCACAACACAACCAAAGTACTTTGCCCCAACGAAACAAGTGAGGTTGTCAATCTCACCGGCTTGCTGTAACAAAGGATTAAGCGTATCGAGTGGAAGAT
>NC_061509.1:54739564-54763353 GCF_022539505.1 Lolium rigidum
GAAAGTCGAATTTCTGCACAAAAACGAGACACCAGTGCAATTCTGCTGAAAACAACGTTAGTCTGTGCTAGTTGTATCCAAAATACACAAATTAGAGGCAAAACAATAGCAGAAGTGTTCGGGAAAGTAGATACGTTTTGGACGTATCATACGCTCATTTTGGTGTGTGTCCATTATATCATTCAACCAATGACATAACCTTGTTATTAATAACATCCAATGTTCATGATCACGAAACCATGATCATCCATTAATCAATAAGCTAGTTATACAAGAGGCTTACTAGGGACTCCTTGTTGTTTATATAACACACATGTATCAATGTTTCGGTTAATAGAATTATAGCATGGTATGTAAACATTTATCATAAACACAAAGATATTATAATAACCACTTTATTATTTCCTCTTGGGCATATCTCCAACATAATGCCCACCATGAGGGGCTTATAGGGTTGACGGAAGGTGGCGATGGAGATTCTGGGAGCGAGAATAGGCACGACATACCTAGGTTCACGCCCCTGCGTTGGAGGATCGCTACGTCCTGCTAGCAATCCACTATATGATAATATGTGCACATGGCCCGCCGTAGGCGGAGTTGTATCTAGTCTAGTTCTAATCTCCGGGTTGCGATCTCTAGGCGTATCGCATGTATGTTTTTTGGTCTATCTGAATATGATCTAAGGGTGCCCATGAATGGCTTTATATATGCAACCAGGCTAGGGTTTACAAGAGTCCTAGTCGACTACGAATTGGAGTCTTATTTCTTGTAGTCCAAGTTGATATTACATGTGGGTCCAGCTTGTCGAGTCCTTGTGCTGGTCCATCTTCATAATCTGCACTAGGTATAGCAATGTCGGGTACCCGAAGGGTAATGCCCACACCAGTAGCCCCCGTGTGTCTGGCCGAAGTGAAGCTTTGGGCAGGGACTAAAGTCATCATCATCCGAATGTCTTGATCATCCGAAGAATGTTGAATCTTGTGCTTGATGTAGAGTCGAAGTTATTTTTTATCGAGTGCGCGGCCAGCACTCCCAATGGGAGTAGCCTCGGAGTCTATGAGCGGGTGCTTGCAATCATGCGTAGACTCAAGTTGTACTACTCGAAGAGCTTGATGTTGATGTCAACGTCTTCGAATCATTCCATCATTCGATACTTTTAAATCTATCGGGTCTTCAAAAAGTTGCAATCTTTGAGAGAAGCCGAAGAGTTGGATTGTTAGAACCTTCGGGTCCGTTCTTTTTTATCGATGATGCTTCCATCTTTTTATCGGGTGCGCGGCCAGCGCTCCCGATGGGAGTAGCCCCCGAGCCTGTAGATGACTATAAAGTAGTTATATATAGGCTGTAAAATGCTGAGTTGAATATCGTAGATTTCTTCGAGTTCCCAGAATATTTGGATGCTTTTGATGATGATTTTGATGACGTCACGGAGGATTCGATGATTTTGATGATGTCCTAGAGGAACCAATGATTTTGATGATGTCCCAGAGGAGTCAATGATTTTGATGATGTTACGGAGGAGTCGATGATTGGTCTGTGTCAACACCCGAACGTAGGGTGCACTGCATGCCTAACAGACTCAAGGAGACGTGGCTTCGTTTGTATGCCACCGGCGGCAACTTCTGAGTGATCAGCTCATGTTTCAAGCTCGGCGTACTCATTAAATCTTACTGAGCCGTATTTATTTTTGAATTATGTCAGCAGCAACCCTCGAGTCAACGAGGGAACCATGTGCACGATAGGCTTCGTAGCTCAGGTACCGTAAGCACGATGTACCGGCGTGGGCCTTTTGGTTTGTATAGTTTCAATCAATTGCAACACTCGCATGTTCCGTGAGACTTTGTGGAAACGTTTGTTTTTTTCGATGTATCATAGATTTTCATCAATTGCAGCACTCGAATGTTCCATGAGGCTTTGATGAAATTGTTCGTATTTTTGATGTGTTATGACGGTCCTTTGATTGTCACCGATTGCAGCACTCGAATGTTCCATGAGGCTTTGATGAAATTATTGGATAAAAGCTATCATCTGCAGCCCTGAGTATTTTCAGGTATGCTTACTGCATTGATAGTATAAGGATTCTTCATGTCAATTTTATCGTGTATGCCAGTTTTCTTGAATTCCATCACTCCCGATGGAAATAAGCGCAATAGTCGAAGATCTTCTAGGAGCCCCTGAGTAATTCCAGCGCTCCCGATGGGAGTAGACACAATACTCGGGTTTAAGCCTTTAAGGTTATCTTCGTCCGAGGAGGTGTTCTACTCGGGTCTTTCTGCTAGTGTGCGGTCAGCGCGTAAGTGCATCGGGTCAGTATTATATAAGATGATATCCATTGAAGATCACAGATGATGAATCGACTGACCCGGAAGTGCATTGGGTCAATATTTATATAGCCATAGAAGATAAATCCATTAATAACCATAGATGACGAAGCCAGTGCATCGGGTTGATATTATATGAGATGAAACCAATGACAACCATATAAATGAATCTATTGACCCGGAATTGCATCGGGTAGTATTGTATAGCCATATAAGATAATTTTACTGATAGCCATAGAAAATGATTCCACTGACCCGAAAATGCATCGGGTTAGTATTATATGACCTGTAAACTAGTCCGTGGTCGAGCTCTTGAAGCTATTGGCATCCGCGACGAAGACGAAGGTGACTGTGGTGAAGACAAAGCATCTTTCAAGTTGTCCATGTAGCCCGACGACTCGTGGTGCAATATAGTGTTAACTCGCGTATAATATGCAGGCTTGCTATCTCCTTATGTATGTATGTAAGCACGAGGATCCTTCGATATGCAGCAGCAGCTTGGTGTGTATGCTTATTTTATCTGCTTTCGGACTTGTCGTATATTTTTTAAGACCAACACTCCCAATGAGAGTAGACGCGGTAGCCGAAGATCTTTCCGGTAGCGTAGCCCCGGATGTCGGGTGTATTTGTTGTAATGATGTAACTGGTGTAGCCCCGAATATCGGGTGTGGCGAAGGTGAATAATAATTTACTCTTGGAAGAGGAAGGCTAAGCTCGGCTACAGCGAGGCCAATGTGGAAGCAGGTCGCTGGCGGATGCAGTCGAAGTAGTTGCGCGGCCAGAAGATGAGCGTTGTGGCGGACGCAGTTGAAGTAGTGTTGCGTAGCCAGAAATAGTTGATGTGGTGGACGCAGTCGATAGTTTCGTGGCTGGCCAGCGTGGTCGATAAAGAGGACGCAGTCGATCTGGCGGATCCGCGACGGGCGAGCACCCCAGTATATCGAGTCCGCGATATCGGGTCCGCGACGGTCAAGTACCCCAGTATATCGAGTCCGCGATGGCGGGCGCGATCGACCAAGCAGAGTAGTCAAAACTTTATTTCAATATGCAATTATATTATAGTGCGCAAATTCGTGCGCAAATAATAGTACGAGCCAAAAAATATTTGGCCAAATAAAATTTACAAGTAGTAATTTATTAAAAATATAGGAGTTCTTGTGTGGGATGGCGAATCTTGTATTTTTTGACGTGTAAAACCTCCCGCTTTGTTCGTGTATGCTCCGGAATATTCTTTCGTCCCCCAACTCCTATGTTGTCTTGACTCATGATTGTTTCAGATTAGACATGCATTAGACATGCATAGAGAGTAAAGATATATGTGCATAGGGATTAGATCGACCCTAAAATAATTGATGGTTAGACTAAACGATAAGAGAGATCATTATAAGAGTAATGAGCTCAGCTCCTGATGGCTTTCTTTTATCGTAACTTGGGTGTCGTGCCTTAAATTTCTCTCGACATCGAGTGCATGTGATGGACGCGGTGCTTTACTAGAAAGTCCTAGATACCAATATATTCGACAGCTGCGTTAGTAAAAAAAGAAGTAAAAAATTGCATGTTACCGACTGTAGTGTCCACGAGAGGTCGTAGTCGGGAGTATCTTCTTTCTTGTTCTAATCCAATCTTCACATCCGAGGATTGCTCCTTGGTTGATTTCGCCTAGCTTAGGCTCCGCGTAAGCGCCTATTCGCCAAGCAACCGCGTGACTCCGACTCCGGTGAGATCCGATCTGGTTTTTTGATTTTTAGGCGATGATGAATCTGTCGGAGTAGATCTTCTGCTAGAATGCAATCTGAACACAGTTGATGATTATGAAGGTTCCCGCCCAGATAACAGACGGCGTCAATTGACTAGGCAGCACCTCGGCAATGCCCACCTTTAGGGGTTTAGGGTTGACGGAAGGCGACAATGGAGATTCCGGGAGCGAGAATAGGAACGACGTACCCAGGTTCACGTCCCTGCGGTGGAGGATCGCTACGTCCTGCTAGCAATCCTCTATATGATAATATGTGTACAGGGACCGCCGTAGACAGAGTTGTATCTAGTCTAGTTCAAATCTGCAGGTTGTGATGTCTAGGCATATTGCCTATATGTTTTTTTTTTGTCTGTCTGAATATGATCTAAGGGGTGCCCCTGCCTGGCTTTATATATGCAACCAGGTTAGAGTTTACAAGAGTCCTAGTCGACTACGAATTGGAGTCTTCTTTCTTGTAATCCAAGTTAATATTGCATGTGGGTCTAGCTTGTCGAGTCCTTGTGCTGGTCCATCTTCATAATTTGAAATGGGTATAGCAATGTCGGGTACCCGAAGAGTAATGCCCACATCAATCATATTGAACAATTTTTATGTGAGATTACCTCAACATCAAAATGACTTACTGGATAATTCCTATGGAGGAAGTTTTACTCTTAAGAGTGAATAAGAAGCCTAGGACTTATTAAATAGTATCTCTGACATTACCGATAATTGGGATCTCGACAAAGGTAACGAACCCCGCATAGAATATGAATATTCATGTGTAGTGAATTTCTCTACTTCTATTTTGTTTGAAGAATTGAGCAATAGGTTTGGTCTTGATCCTTTTGTTTTGGTAGATGTTGCTAATTATACTCGTATTTCTTTCATTCTCATTAGTCTGCACGAGCAATATCCCAGTCTTTAATTATCCTTGTTGGACACACACTTTCTAACATGCTTGAAGGTCATCTTTATAATTACCCCCATGCAAGGACGAAGCTAGGAACAAATATCAGTGGTGTCATGCACATATTCACTCTATTTGACTGGTGTCATCTTCTGTAAATAATGATTAGCTAGTGTTAAATAACAAAGGTTTTGGTTGTTTCCATTGGGGTCAGCTCACCCCAACGCCTCTCAAGCAGCTCTGTCGCTGCCCTCATGCAGGGGCAGTGTTTGATTAGTTCTAAGTATATCTTCTGGTGTGTATGTACTTGATATTCTCATGGTCTAAGAACTTGTCCATATGATCAACATGTAAAGATAATACTAACAAGAACTGGCATATGTCTTATAGTATATCGTAAGGGGTATGTTCAGTACCCTTTTCTTCTAAAAATATACTCCCATTATTGACGGCATCCTTGTCATTAAGACTATGACTATGACCAGGAAACTTAGTCATCATTCAATACATGAGCTAGTCATAGAGGCCGGAGTAGGAACAATTGGTGTTTATTATTCTACACAAGCCTATGAGTTTTCTTTTGAATCCCATATTCAAGACACATATCAATTGTATTATAAAGAAAAAACATTAATGATGAACACGGAGTAATAACGATTATTATTGCCTCTAGGACATAACTCCTTCATCTAATACACTCCCATCATCCCAAAATATAAGGCGCATTATATTATTTCTAGTCTTTGATACACGTCTTCACCACTAGTACTACATTACATGGATTGGAAATGTATAAATGGTATCACTGGATTCTTCTTGCAAAATTATTTATTTCCATATATTTTTATATGACTTTTGTGGACATATTATGAGTACAAACGATAGTCAAAGTAGTTGTTGACCAACGAAAATTAAGGGACCATTATATTTTGGGATCACCAGAGTATAATGACTACTTTTTTACCTTAATATGATGATGGCGGATTTTTTTTTGCAATACCTCATCAATCACACTCCAAATGACGAAGGTGTGTTTATTTGTTCGTTAGGGCCTCACACCAACATGTGAGGAACAAGATAATGATGAGCTTCCTTCAGACTTTATTCATGGTGTGATCACAAGATTACACACTACTTATTACATGATAAATATTTGTCGGGTCTATATATGCAACCATTGAGATTAGATGTAGCTAGGGTTTATGCCTACAGAAGAGTAGGAATCTTGGCTCTGACTTGGACATGAATGTTTGAGCTTCTACGGTTTGATCGTTTGACTTGAAAGTCATGAGTCCATTTCAAGAACACTTGCCTAAATGTTGTCATATTACAAGTTTGGTTTTTCCCTGGAAACTAGTACACATAAAAGGACTGCATTTAAATTTCTTAAATTTCTTTGTTTTATTTAAAATGGGATCAAAATGGTTACCATGGCTATTCATAGAAAGGGGTCGAATCTTTTAAACTATGCAGTTGTTCTTTGATTTAATAAATACGTAACTTAAAACTGTTTTTTGAAATTTTCAGGAGCAAACTATCACCCTTGTTACCCTCAGGAAATTGACATAAAGCCATTTATATGGGAAAAAGTAGATATAAAGCTTGAAAATTCATAATATCTTGGCATTATCCATTACATAGGGTCTACTATGTGTGAAATCATGAGTGAAAATATGAGCGGCGCCATTTTTTACCATATTTTTTGCACTTGCTTTAAAAAAAAACCCATTTTGACACTTAAAAAACAAAAAAAAATATTGTAGAAAACGTTGAAAAGTTCATTTGGCACTATTGTGTTTTCCATGCAAATATGAGAACGTTATTCTAACTATGCCATGGATATAGCCATGAACTTGGTCATTTCGCTTAATACCATTCATGGTCATACATGACATGCCCCTTTCTGTGAAGACTTTTTAAAAGTCATCGTATTCCAAGTTTGTTATTTTCTGGCGCCACGTACACGTAGACGGACATAATGCGGAAGAATTTTTTATTTTATTTTTATCAAAACGGGGCCAACATGACTATTCAGTGCAATGGGTTAAATCTTCAAAACTAAGTGGTTTTTTCATATAATGATACTTGTGTAACTTCAAGTAGTTTGACATCTATAAGAGCAAACTATAACATAAATTTGGATTGCTTTTGGAGAACCATAAATAAAATGGAAAAACAAATTTTAAAATAGAAAGTTGGAAACATTGTAGCTAAATGATACGAGAGATCTTTGTATACAAAAATGGAACCATTTTGATGAAAATGTTTTATGGTGCATCACACACATTTTTGTTTTACTTCAAAACAAGGTGTGATTGCCTCCTACATTGCACTCACTTAAGACACAAATGTGTGACTGCCTCATACATCACATAACCTTTTTTTTTCCCAGCACCACCGCATTGTCACGTTACGACCAGCTGCGCATGTTGCATGCACCTTTGCAGGATGCTCCCGACATGCGACAACAGCTCTAGCCAAGCCGCAACATACCTGCATTTTTTTTGCATTAAACGTTTATTGTTGCATGTTACTACTCCATCCGGTCAGATTTAATCGACATGAAGGGAGGCTGCTCATGCATGTGATTTGCATCAATTAATTGAGACCAGAGGTAGTACATGTAGGTTGGCAGTTGCATATGTTAATTTTTTTTGTCTAGTACATGCGATGGGTTAACAATACTTACTAATTTAGTACTAGTTTCAACTAATGTTTTTTTTATGAAAAAAGTGTTTCTTTGAAGAAATTTTGGAAGTAATTTTCCCATTCTTTTAATTTCTTCTATTTTGCTACTTTTGTATCAAAATTTATTTTATTTTGATTTTTTCAATACTCTTTTATTAAATCCCTTTCTTATTTTTCTAATTGTTGTGTTACTTTTGTATCTAAAGTTATATTATTTAAGCTTACTTTTTCTATTTCCTTTTTATCAATTCCATTTATTCGTTAGTTGGTACGCCAATCACGAAATTCCATTGAACCAACTTTATAATGTCCTTTTTAGGTTGTTGGTCTTTTAGGGGGGAAATAACGGGTGGGGATATCACTTGCAAACTAAATGAACTACCACTTTCAATTCAAATTAACTACTACTTTCAACTAACGCTATTATTTTTACAACATAACCCCGCATATTTTTTTTCGTTAGACAAATATTTCAAGTGAAATTAACTTTCGGGGTTCATAATTTTTCGTATTTACCGTTGATAAATAAAAAACAAAGGGTTGATAACTTGTGAGCTAACAAATGGGCCAATATATTCCAAATGAAATTAGCCTTTTGGATCGATAACTTCTCATATTTACCGTTGATAAATAACATGCAAAGGGTTGATAAACTGTGAGTTAAAAAAGTCACCAAAATATTCTAATAAAATTAACTTTTTGGTTGGCAAATTTTTACATTTACCATCGATAAATAACACGAAGTGGATTGATAATTTGTGAGTTAACAAAGTCCCCAAAATATTTTAAATAATATTAAATTTTGGAGTTAGTAGTAATTTCTCATATTTACGATTGATAAATAATGGGAAGATGGTTGATAAATTATGAGCTCAAAAAAGTTGTCAAAATATTCCATATAAATTTAACTTTTTGGTTTTGTAATTTTTCAAATTTACTGTTAATAAATAACGAGCAGAAGTTTGATAGGTTGTGAGGAAAAAAGTCACCAAAATATTCTAAGTGTAATAGCTTTTAGGGTTGATTTTTTTTTTTGCATTTCGTGTTAACACATAACGGTCAGAGGGTTGATAACTTGTGAGCTAACAAATGCCCATAATATAATCTAAATTAATTAGCTTTTCGAGTCGTGAACTTTTCACATTTGTCATTGATAAATAACGGGCAGAGAGTTGATACATGTGAGCTAAAAACAGGTCATCAACATATTCTAAATCATATAATATTTCAGGGTCGGTAACTTCTCACATTTACTATTGATAAAATTAGCAACAGGAGCTGATAAACTATGAGCTCAAAAAAGTTGTCAAAATATTAATATGAAATTAACTTTTCGGCTTAGTAATTTTTTAAATTTACCATTGATAAATCACGTATTGAGGATTGATAACTTTTAGCCTGAATCTTTTTTGCCGGAACATATCAACATGGAAGCTAGTTTGGAAGATCTCATCGAGACCGATTCATTGAAAAAACAAATTTAAAATCAGAATTATAGTTTAAAAATAAAACAATTAAAAAAATTAATTTAGAAAAGATTGTCGCAACAGAGCAAACCCACACGGGCATTAGAAGTTTATTAGGTGGAAGAATATTCGCACGAATGCTTGTCCATGTTTTTTTGTTTAGCGCGATATAGAAAAGAAACTGGCGAGTACACATCTGTTTCTAGGTGCCATGTCCTCTTTTAAGATGCGAGCATATTGAAAGGTTTCAGGTTCAAATCCATGGTGGTGCAGATTATTTTTACCAGCGGGTGTGGTGCACTGAAAAAATGACCAACCAGAACTTACCAAAATTTTCTATTTCCCAAAGGAAACCTTGTTAGAAAGTGACCGCGCGGTTGGGCTCTAGCATTCGACCGCTAATTAGGGAAGCCCGTTTTCAAGACCTAATCGAAGGAAGTAAAAAAATGAGACCGAGTTGCAAATCAGACGAATGACTTGAGCTACAAAATATTTTTATTCAGGAAATCAACTTCTAATGTATTGATGTCATTATTTTTGTACCTTCCGTATGTGCTCCTAGCAGTTTCTTTTTTTCCTACATGTTTGCACACCTAGCAGTTTTTTCTTTCTTTCATACTCCCTATGTCTCACGAAACATGTCGAAAGTTTATCAAAATCTAGATATATCTATTGGCATTTAGTGTCTAGATACATCTAAATTTTAATAAACATTGGAACATTTTTCGTAGGATGCAGGAAGTACATTAGATAAGTGATGCTTGTATTGTATGACCCGAGACTTGTCGCTGCCAAAATCTGACGTTCACTCGTATTCGTAGCAAAACACATACTATTCATCGACAGTGCGCCTTAACTTATTTAGCGTTGGGTCTTCATACTAGGAGAATTCAAGATAGATAGTTTCTTGTTGCTTTTCATCTTTCGCTAGTTGATACATGTCTCAATTTTAGCATTTTCATGATTGTAAGAATTATAAATGTTTGATACTTCATTTTAAATAAATGGATGTGTGCATCTATTGATGTAGAGGCTGAGGCAAGGCTTCCATATCTAAAGAAAATTTAGCGCTGGGTGTCCCTTGATTTTTTTTAGGGAGTGACCCTTGAAACTTTTTAGCGCTCGGTACCACTTGAATTATTCTCTTGTTTGGAAAGGTGCCACCTGACGGGTGTTCCCAAATTCAGTTTTAGAGAAAAAAATAAGGTGCGCGCTGAGCGTCCCCCGGGGATCTAATTTCAGATCCCCGGATCGGCAGCCGTTGGATGTAATCAATGACAGCCGTTGGATGCTCGAAACGGTACCTTCTCCCCGCTTTTGCTACCATGCATGCACGTGTAGCAAAAAAACTTATCCGTTTGTAGCAAAATCTCGAATCCGCACGTCCTTCAGCCGGGGAGAGGTTGGAGCTCCCGCGGCGCCACCGTGACGCCGCCGACGGAGACGGCGCACGACTAGCCGGCGAGAAGCAAAGCAAAGCAGCGCGCGTCAATGGCGCACCTGCTAAGATCCATCCTCTACCCAAACGGAGAACCTAGTCGTGCTGCACAGGTTGGATCGAGCTCCTCGTCAAATCCAGATCTGTGTCGTCGTTTTCCGACCGGATCATCGAGCGGTGGCACCCGAGTTCCGTCGGCGCAACCAAATCGAACTACCTACAACAACCCTCCTGTGTTTTTCAGTCATGACCCGGAGATTGAAGAAGCTGCTCCATCGGTGAGTGTATTTCCACGAATTTTTCCAATTTTTTTGCTACTTTGATTTGATTTTCTACGACACTTAGATGCTCCCTTGGTGATTTGATTTGCAAATCACTATGTTGTGTTATATTTGCTACACCTGATAGTTTTGCTAAAAGATAGTGCTACATTTCGTAATGCTAGTGATTTGTTGTTGGTGCTGCTCCTGGATTGTTGAGAGATTGTGTTGCAAATGCTAACAACTGCTAAAATATGGTGCTACTTTGAAATGTTGCTACACTTGCTACACATTGAATTAGAGTTGCAAAAAAAAATGTAGCATGGTACAAACACATTTTCAGTGTGCATGAAAAATTACTTATGCTACATTTTAGTATGCATGAATAATTTGATGCTACATGGTGTAGCAAAACTATGGTTAGCATAATACCGTGATTCAGTTGATGCTACATTTTAGTATGCATTTGTTACATAAGCAAAAAAAAATCAAAAACTGTTTTACTCCATTGCGTAGACAAATGACTTGAACAACATTTTCACACATGCAGGGTTTTGTTGCTGACAGCATCTTGAGGGGTTTTGATCTGAACAATGCTGCACCAGAAATAAGTTCTCGCACCGTAAAGCGATGTCTGCTGGAAAATTTGTACCAGGATCTCACAGTGGGCAAACTGGTTCTGCTACAAGTGTAGCTCAGGATTATGATGAAGAGATATTGTCCCAGCCTATGGTACCATATGTTGGCCTGACTTTTGATGATATAGAAGAAGCAAGAGAGGTGTACAACAATTATGCATACAAACTAGGTTTTGGTACACACATTGGCAATAAAAAGTACAGCACAACGCGACATGCGCCAAAAGGTACAATTCTGAGCAGAGTTTTCGAATGTGTTCATGCTGGCAAACCTTTTGATGGAACAACTAAAACTACTAGAAGCAAGTCAGAAGGTTTTGTAGCAACGGATATGAGCAGCTTCAGTGCGCAGAAATCAAAAGGGAAGCAAGCCAAGGAGCAGATGGATGTAAAAGACACAAGGCAGCGGAACATAGTGCTGCGACATGACCGCAAGGCGCACATGGTAGTTGGGATGCGTGCAGGAGTTTGGACAGTCACAGTTTTCAATGCAGAGCACACACACCCAATGGTGTCAATGGTTGGGAGAAGACGGTTCAACCGATCACACCGGAAGGTCCCAGAGGAAGATTTCCAGTTGTTGCAAACACTTCACAACCAGAACATTTCTACATCAAAAATAATGGGAGCCCTAGCAGATGTCCGTGGTGGTGATGTGAGAGGGCTGCCATATGTCAAGAGGGATGTATCAAACATCCGCACAATGCTGCGAGAAGCTGTGACGCTGCGAGATGTCAGCCTGACAGTTGAGTACTTTGAGAGGAGAAAAGCTGAAAACCCAAATTTCTTCTATGCCACACAACTTGATGAAAATAATGCAGTAAGAGCACTATTCTGGGTCGACGGAAGGACTAGATCGTTGTACCATAAGTATAAGGACTGTGTGTTCTTTGACACAACGTTCTGCACAAACCGCTACAATATGCCGTTTGCTCCTATAGTGGGAATCAATAACCACACACAAACACTCGGTTGGGTTGTGCTCTGCTACCAGATGAATCAATTGAAACATTCAGATGGGTGTTTGAGCGTTGGATGATGGCAATGGATAACATGGCACCGAAACACATAATAACTGACCAAGATAAAGCAATGGCAACAACGATTAGCAAGGTGTTCCCTAACACAATACATAGATGCTGCTTTTATCATGTTTTAAATCTTGCTAGGAAAAAGCTTGGGCCAAACTTGAGAGGTGGAAATCCATTTGCAGATGCATTCTACTCATGCATATATGGAACAGATACTCCCGAAGAATTTGAGTTTTGTTGGCAGCATATCTCTACTATTAAAAGCAAACTGGTGAATGCCTGGTGTCACATTTTCAGGATGGACAATAATACCCCCCACCCCCACGTCTTTATCCTACCAAGATGATTTATCTCAACCCAATCTTGAAAAAAAAACTATGCGCGGAACAAAGAAAACGTAACTAACAAAACAACTCCAGCCCGTGTCACGTTACACACCCATCCACGCTTACTAAGAGGAGAAATACCAGCCCGTGGATAACAAACAACTCCACACCATTAGGCGTAGCTTTTCAAAATTTGAAATGGCACAACAAACACCTACTATTTCTCAACTAACACGCCATTAGACGTAGCTTTTCAAAATTTGAAATGGCACTGTCGTCTTCATCACGTTGACCACAACCAGGGTCGCTGCTGGCCGTCGTCTTCATCGCGCTGACCAAAGTCGCTGTCAGCCGTCTTCTTCATCTCGCTGACCAAAGTCGCCATCGAGTAAAAAGACCTTCATCGCCAAGCCTGCCGTCTTCACTAGCCAGGTTCCTCTTAAAAGAACTTTCACGGATCCTCTTTGGGCAGAATCAGCACGTTGAGGGAGAAAATAGAATCTTAGTAGAGATAAAACGATCAAGTAGCCAGGGAGATAAATAAACTGCAGAAGTAGCCCTGTTAGCAGTTACACGTCCTGCATCTCAGAAGGAATAGCATATTCAGATTGCAAGATATATACGATCAAGTAGTTCTACTGAAAATGTTGTGTCTATTATTAGAATGTTATGTCTATTATTATACCACTGAAATAAACGCGAATCTGGCACAAAATAGAACCTTATTAAAGAAGATAGATAAAACAGAGATCCTTAGAGACAGGGAGTGCTTATAGATAACGATTAATCCTAACAACCTACCAGAGTACCACGTAGATAAGGTTAATCCTAACAACCTACCAGAGCCATGTAGATAAAGCCTAATCCTAACAACCTACGAGAGTGCCACCTACGTCTATAAAAACTTGCGATCTCTAGCTTCGTAATCTGACGGACTTCAATCAAGAAAATGTAACATAGGACGATTCTAATAAATGAAATACTACATGTGGCTCATAGTAGAAATTTTAAGGTGTAGCCGAACAGGCATGTCCCTCCTAGAGTCCTCAAGTTCCGTTTAAACAACAACTTGCTTCGATTTGATTCGCACGAAAATTGCTAACAGATTCCAGGAATAACTAACTAACCTAGCTATATACGATTACAAATCCAAACAACCCTGCAATTTTTTCTCCCGAGGTATGTCCCTCCTAGAGTCCTCAAGTTCCGTTTAAACAACAACTTGCTTCGATTTGATTCGCACGAAAATTGCTAACAGATTCCATGAATAACTAACTAACCTAGCTATATACGATTACAAATCCAAACAACCCTGCAATTTTTTCTCCCGAGGCCTAAACATAGCTCTGTTTCCGTACGAACCTTTTCTCCCAAGCGACGAATCCTCCGAGCAGCTAGCAATCGCCCACCGGCATCAAGGTATTCCCTCTTCCCCTCTCCACCAGCGTTGATTACCACGACCGCACACAATCAAGTCGGCGACGCCGATAACCAAAAGGATATCCATGGCAGCCGCGGCAGGACGGAGAGAGCCGCGGGGATGCACCACGGTGAGCCGGTCCAGGTTGGGCTGGACACACGTGGTGTCGTGTCCCCATCCTCCTGCAAGACCTGCGGGAGCAGCTCTTTTGGAGGAACGCCAACGCCCGCCATTGCCTAGCGGGAGGTGAGGAGGAGCAAAGCCAGGGAAGCGGGTGGGTCCAGGCGCGCGGCGGGAGCCCGAACGCAGCTGCCGCGGACACGGCGGAGTAGGGGCCGCCTGCGGCCAATGGCGATGTGGCTCGGCGCCGGAGGCGGGGCGGCCTGCAGCCGGAACCTTGCGCCCGATGGCGGGTTGGCTCAGCGCCGGAGGGAGGGGCGGCCATGAGATCTGGCTGATGGAGGGGTGGCTCGGCGCCGGCGGGCGGGGAGGCCGGCAGCCGGAACCGTGCACCGGTGGGCGGGTGGCCGTTATAGCGCTGGAGGGAGGCGGGTTGGCTCGGCGCCGGAGGGTGGGCAGCTGTGAGAGCGCGGGCCGAGGACGGGAGATGGGGAGTCTGGGAGAGGAGGCAGCGAGCCATGGCCATGGCGGCGTGAGTGAGGAGGCGGCGCTGGTACAGAACGTAATTGGAGAAGAGATAGGGTGGGTCGTGAGGCGTGTGGAAGAATAGAGTAGTGACAGACCTGTCCGGCTCTTGTTTCTTTCTTCTTAGCATAAATTTTTTTTGACATAATTTTTCTTAGCATAAATTCCTTTGTCGGTTTGCCCTGTTGACTGAGAGGAGTATGCAGCCTCCGCCTCTCTGACAAGCGATCTTGTCTACAAATTCTCATAAATCAATTATGTTTTGATTTTTCTGAGTTCATAAATATTCATCTCTTACAATATGTATTAACTATTGTAGATCATGGACGGAACTGAGACAGATACTACAGATGCTTTGAAAGACATAGGTTCAGATACAATGTTGGTGGAAGAGACGAGTATTACCGAATCAGCCAAGGTGATTTTGATTATATTTTTCTAAACCCATTTCTTAGATAAAAAGATCTTGATTAATTAATTTAATTTTTGCAGGTCATGGGCAATATAAAAATGGATGTCGATGTTTTAAAAGAAGCCATCACCAAAGACCTCGAGGCTACCTTGATGGAAGGGACCCTAGACTCACCGACTCTTACAAATCCAAAGGAATCACGTCATAATAAACCAAAAAAAGAAAACACAAACGTTATCCCAAAAGGTACTTAGTTCCGCCCTTTCCTTTTTGCTATATTACTTTTTACGTAATTAATGTGGCACACTTATATATCTTGCCAGACTATGTTTGCACCGCGGAAGATTTTATCGTCATTGAATCAATAATGTCTGCACCTAAAAATACCAACTTTGTGGAGATCGGTGATGCATCGCTATCTAATGACCATTTAAAGTGTCTTACATGTAATGGCGGATTTCTGCCTGATGATGTAAGTCAACAAGAAATCACTATTTACACAATTTGTGTTTATTTTTAATTTAAATGTATTTTACGTGTTCAATTGTAGGTGATAAATGCCTACATATATTGCATGCGTGCATGTGATCATCTGCTTAACAGAGCTGGCGATAAGGTATATATGGATAAAACATACGTCTCCAATATGATGAAGAAAGACGTGAAAATATATCGTCATATCATAGAGAGGGCATATATATATTTATCTAAAGCATGACATGGTCAGGAACTAAATCCCTACCTATGCATCTCATTTATTATATTTTTAACATGTGTATACCTACTTATGTAATATTTTATTTTAGATCTTCCTACCGATAAATATCAGTAAGACCCACTGGTATTTAGCGGTCATCAATGCGAAGAAACGTTTGATACAAGTATTAGACTCACTTGGTCCTGGAATGGGTAGAAATGACCTCACGTTTATGGTAAGTTATTTGATCATGATCTCCTCTTGACATTTTTATTTTGCCTCGGTGTTTAATATCTTTTTTCCTCATATAACAGCTTCGAGGACTTGAGAAGCACTTAAAGACTGCATCCCAAAGAAGGAGATTTGACAAAGGTGAAAAGTGGCACGATCTTGATGTCACGACGTGGCCAATAGTAGAACATATCCGAAAACCACTGCAGGCTGATGGGTATGTTGAATCACTTCAACTTTCGAATGTGAAAATTACGGTGATACAAAAGTAGTGTATTCAAAGGTTTGTTTGGATAGTAGTTAAATTTGACCTTACCATTGAGTAACGGGGCGTGGAGAAGCTCTACCACTTCTTTTTTGGTGTATCAGTTCTATGTCTCTTCTATATGGGTACTAACGTAATTTCTTGTTTTTCTAGGTCGTGTGGTGCACGGTAGTTGAGATAGAAAATAAAGTTAACTAAGCAGTTGAGCTACCATGAACCTATGCAAAAAAAAAGTTATTAATCCTCTGATCAAGTAGGTCTGAAAACTCTAAATTATTTACAAAAAATGCGCGGTTTGCCAGTCTGGAGGATTGGGCAGGTCGAATGATATTTTAGCATCCTCCATTGGTACCAGTAGCACAAAGTATACCGATAATCTTTCTAGCTTAATGATTGTTTTAATATTTTTTATGTTGATTTGTCTAGATAGAATTCTACTATAACATTTGCTAATTTTGTAGCGCATCGTGCGGGTTGTTCATGTTAAATTTTATGGAATATTGGACAGGCGATAGGCTTTCTGATCGCATCACTCGGGTATTATTTTTGTTTAGAGACCGTTAGTAGTATCTTGCATCTTAAATTATTAATTTACAATATCAATGTTTCTTACTACTTTGTAGGAGGATATGAAAGCATTCCGAAGAAAATTAATTGCCATATTGCATGATTCGGAACTAAACAAAATAAGAGGCAGTCCGATATATAATCAATCTAAAGATCAAGAAAATGGATCCGAATCTGATATTATGGAATTGCCAAGTCTAGGTAAAGAACACCAAGGAGATGTAGCCAAAGAAAATATCCAGCTTCCTATTTGCACCTTGTCCACCAAACCACATGAGTTTGTTGACGAGATATGCAAATACATCATGTCCATTGACGATGCAACATGTTTGAAGTAAGCCTCATAAGATAATGATCAACGTCGGTGCATATTATTATCATATCATTATTCTTATCAATTATTTTGTAGAAAAGAATGGGTGCGAAGCTCCACACCTCATCCATTAGGATTAACTCTAAAGCAAATTCAGGACATACTCAGGATGGACCAGCCAATGGACAAGGATTGTTTCAACATGGTTGTGCGTATAGTGGCATGTGATGAGATAGAATTTTTGATAGAGCCTCCCGTGCACAACATGGACTTAAGATTTTGTGTAAGTTATTGTATCGCATATTTATTGTCACTGTCATGGTTCTAAACCTTTTTTTCATCTCAGTCAGCAATACTCAGTGGTAGAAAACATCCACTTTGGCGTGTTAAGCCAGATATTAAGGAGTTGACAACATTTTTTCATAGCTGGCCTAGGATAGACCATAATATATCATCATGCAACATGGTAAGTTAGGCCTCTTTTCCATTATCAACATGATTTATGTGTTTTAATGCTCACCACTTGCAGATTTTTTTGCCACACACATTTCTTGGCAACTTCATCTTGTTCACCATCGACAAACATGAGTGTCGTGTATGTATTTTAGACCCATGTTCTGAACCTCTATCAGAAGAGAGGTACCAACTAAAATTACAAAGGTGTTCATTCTATCTAAATGACGCTCTTGAGATAGCGCAACCTGGCTGGAATTCCGATATTTATTTCTGGCCACGTAAATATCCTCACAATATCCCAATACCAACAAGCCCCGACAGGTGATTTTTCTCAGGTTATCTTTACAAGCAGCTTATTCTATTGTCATTCTAATGACCAAGATAATGATATGTTCTATTTATTTGCAGAAAGTTGTCTGGATACTTAGTATTTAGTTTTATGTTTTCATGGGATGGTAAAAGATTTATTCATCCATTTTGCAGCGTGAGTACTCTATGTTCACAATCTTATATTTTTGGTGGGAAGAAATCTTCATGTTAACATGATAGATTAATTGTGTAGGATGGTTACGAGCTAAGGAAAAAGTTTCTGATACACATACTCAAGTATCAGGCTAAGGAAGTTGAAGACAACATTCCTGAGATCGTGCGAGAATACCTTAGACGCGTCAACGGACCATGACTTTAATAAATAGTGTATTCAGACATTTCTCTTCTACAAAATGAATTGTGCGAAGTGGATCTTTAAATTTTTTATGTATTATATATTTATTTTATATACTTTAATATTTGTCTGCATTATTTACACGCTTATGCATTTGACACTATGTTAAAGGGCCGTGGCGAAGCACGGGCATTCTACTAGTGCTGCAAGTCTATGAAATGACTGACAACACACACTTGGAAAACATGTGGGGGAGAAGAAAGACATGGGCACCAGTGTTTTTTAGGCACAACTTCTTTCCATTCACAAGTACCACATGACGCTCTGAAGGACTGAACTCTTACTTCAAGACCTTGGTGCGACCAGGTGAATCAGTATTCAATTTTGTGCAATAGTACGAATTATGCCAGAACCTCATGCTTGATAGAGAAGACAACTCAGGTTTCATCATGGAAACTACAACCGCTCCACTTTGGGGAAGGTGAGACCATTGCAGCAAGTTATAAAAAAATTGTATTGTAGCATGTTAGGGAAGATAGAACTACTTGTAGCAATTTATATCTATTGTATCATGTTCTTAGAAAATGTAGCAATTTCTTAGTGTCCAGTAATTCACTGAAGTTTACTACTGTAGAAAATTGTTTAACATAATTGTGTTTGCTACAAACAAATTAATGCAGCTGGAGCATTGAAAAGCAAGCAGTGATGTTCTACACAAGAGAAGTGTTTGACAGGTTCCAGAAGATGCTGGAAATGTCAACTGGATTTTATCCACTTCGAACAGAGCTAGAAGAGTTGTGTTTTGATCTTGTCCCAAACCCCGGACTTGACCTCGGAACATACAGAGTCCAAGTTGGGTTAGATGAAGAAACATACACATGTGGTTGTGACCAATTTGAGATGTGTGTACTGATATGCCCTCATATCATAAGGGTGATAGTTCACATGAACGTACGAAGCATTCCAGAAAAGTACATGCTCCATCGATGGTCAATGACTGCAACAAAACATGTGCCTGATCCAGGATCAACCGGTGGCAAGTTTGGTGTCCCGGTGAACAACACTTTGAAGTACAACTCTCTTTGCAGAAAACTGAATAGTTTGGCAGCAGATTCATGCATTGCTGATGACACATATGCAGTAGTGTTAGACATGGTTGATGAGGCAAAGAAGGTTGTTGCTGCAATGCATAGAGCTAGAGTAGTTGGGCAGCAAGGTCAGGGAGAAGAACAAGGGGATGCTACAGATCCAAGATCATCAAATGTTCTTCATGAACAGCAGCAACATGGTAGCAACCTAAACCAGCAGCAGCAAGAGCAGCCAGTAGCACACGAGACACCTTCAATCAGCAATCTTCGTAACCCTACCAGACTAAAGCCCAAAGGTCGTCCAAAAGAGAAGGAGCAAAGAAGGAAGCCCCTAGTTGAGCTAAGGGATGCAGCTAATAAGAATAGAAAGAAAAGAGCTGAGGAGCCAAAGGTGATGAAAGAGCCGAAACCAAAAAGACAAGCTAGAAAAAAGAAATGCCCATTTTGCAATGAAGAAGGACACAACTTGAAGGAATGCGAGTATATGGTACTTGCAAAGCAATTTAAAGATGCAAAAGACTCTGAATTGGAGAAGACAGTATAGATGACATAATTGAGTGTATGTTACTTGAATTCAGGCAACTTGTAACTACTATTTTTTGCTACATGTCAGTATGAAAAAAGTTCAATTTCAGGTTGATGCAAGGTTTACATGTAAAAAATATAAGTATTGCATAAATTGTGATATTTTACTGTGTAGCAGATATATTTGTGATATAATAGTAATAATGAAAGTTGTTAAGTTGATGAGTAGCAGATACATTTGTGATATATTTATTACTGTGTTACAATCTATTATATTATTAAAACAACAAACAACCAACGGTTTGGATTAGCTAGGCATAAACAAATAAAAAATTAATGGTCAAGATTAACTTAACGCGCCCTCCGTGTGGATTTTGATACGTGCGTGTAAATAACTGTCCTCCTTCCGCACATCTACACGTATACACGAAAACAATGATCAGGTTCCATGTTTAAATGATTTTATTCTGCAGATAAACGGTTCGGCAAGAAGGTAAACAGGATTGAAGCAAACGCTCCACGGACGATCTACGTCTTGATCTTTCTGCTAGGTCACCGCCCATCGCCCGTGAGGATGAACAGATTCACAGCCTTTTCTGGTAGTAGAATGGAGCTGAGCACAATCATGCCTCGGCGGCCTTGCACAGCCACCTGCGATAGAGCTAAGGTCAGGAAGAAATCAAAGATTCAGGTGCCTGCTGATGTGATCGAGGAATTGCGTTCCCCACGTCCTTTGGCAGGATAGAACCGGACGGTCATCAGATCAACAACGCAGAACTCTACTAGCAGTGGCGGCGGAAGGCTTTGGTGGCGCATGTGCCCTAATGAACTACAAAAGAATCGTTGTTGTAGAGAAAGCGGGGTATCGTAGCGTCGACCCTTCGTCCAGCACGAACTCCACCATCCTAAACTTGGTGGCCATGGCGATATCTATCGGACTCTGCTTAGTGCCGTTCTAGGAGATGGAGTACACAGGTCTCTAGAATTTCTCCACCTGGAGCATAGAGCACCCGATTCCAGTTCTTAAAATTCAGAAATTAATTCCGTTGTGCGGCCATGGAGAGCGTGATCGGACTCTGCTTGCCGCCGCCCGGCATCCACCAAGTTAGCGCTGTTGGTGCAATTAGAGCCCGACGATCCCAAGTGTGCGGGATCAGCCGGTCAGACAAGCATGCTCTCAACTCGACAGCCCACACACGTACGTTATCGATTGATATATATATATATATATATATATGTAGTTTGTCGGAGTTGATATCTACTCAACTGCAACGGCACAAGATCTGGACAGGATTGACTCGAAATTGGCATGGACCGATCGCCACAGGCGCTGCTTTGGGTGGAGGAGCAGTTCTGACGAGAATCGGATACTACTACTCCTGCAGCGACTCCCAAACCGAGTTCAGTTTTTGTGATGATAGATCCCGCGGCAAGAAGTCAAGCAAAGCATTATGAGCTACTGGAGACAAGCAAGAGTTCATCCACGCTAGGTTTCTGCCTTTTTTTTAGAATGACGGGGGGATTAATCCCCACCGCTGTCAGGTTAATGCCATGAACAGGTAGCAACTAGAAACAACAATGATGCTTTTTTCCAGGACCTGGATTTCATGGCGTCCAACAACGCACATCTGCATTATTTGTTGGTACCTCAAAACATAGGAGAAAGAGTACTTTTTTCAATCATCCAGCCAACTGGCAAGACATCAACGGGAAAATTTGGCAGACGTCATAGAACATTGATTTCCTAATATACTAGAACTAGATTGATACAAGGCAGATGTGACACATGTATATTCCAAGCATTCTTGCTTTGTTTTTGTACGTAGTTTATGTATTGTAGCTGAGCAGAAATTATATAAATAGTTCAGTGTATTAACTTTAGTTAATCAATTGTCTAAGTATGAAATTTTGCTTGTGCAGACTAAGTTACAAGGGAGATGAAGGGCAGCCTCTTCTAAGAGCATGTTGTAGAACAAATACAACTACTACCTCTGGTCGCTTTTAATTGACCCTGCACCACGCCTAGCTACCTACATGTGGTGAACTAACCCCGCGTCGATTAAAATCGACCGGAGGGGGTACTAATCAATACAATTAAAGATTTCCAGGTAAATATATTGTCCACCCAAATAAAATGTAAGTTTATATTTCTCACGTTTAGGGGTAACGATTTATTTGGCGGATGTGGGGTTCCCTGTATGTTCATGTAGGTCCCAATGCATTTTGCCATACATGTTCATATAGATTTTCTTACTGAACTCTAATTTTTTTTCACAATTAAACTTAATATTACTTATCATGAGGCAAATAACCGCCAAAGAAAACAATACCTTATCATGAGGCAAATAACCGCCAAAGAAAATAATACCAAATCTAGCCGCACAAATGTGCGGGTTACCCTGCTAGTTCATGGTAATGCTGATGAGTAGCAGATGGTTGCGGCAATAGTAGCAAACGTTTAAAATTTATGTAGCAAAATAAAAAGGTGTAGCAGATGGTTGTGGCAATAGTAGCATAAGTGGGCAATAAAAGTAGCACCACGAGGTTATTAATGTAGCAAAATGAGAAGATGCAAAGAAGCATCCAGTTTTAACTGAAAAATGGACGACATGTTGCGAGGAAAAAAGAGTATCAAACTGTGGAAAAGTAGCAAAGAACGGTAATATGTACATCATTTTATATTAAACGAAGAAGGGTACTCATTTGGAAATTTTGATAGCGCAGAATAATTAAACACAAACACATTTTTCATATAACAATGCAGTACACCAGATCCTAAAAAAGCTCTAACATTTAATCTGAGTACATGGAAAGCACTATCTTGAGCGGTTACAAAAGGAGCGAGACAAACATCGAAACATGTTGTGCGCCAACACTTTCAACTACATAGTTTATGAAGCTAGCAGTGCCACAAACGACACAACTTATAAGCTACTGTGCGAACTAAAACTAAGCAGGGTATTGCTTCCTTTTGATCAACTCATCTTCCATCAGCTTTTTGACGGCAAACTGTCCATTGTCCCTGTTCTCAATGAGAGAAGCTGGTACAAGTCTCCTATGATCTGGGATAGCATTGTTATCAAACTGAGCCATCACTTTTGAGTCAAAGTTCTCCATGAAAAGTTGTACAAAGAACCCACAATCAAACCTACATTAAAAAAGGTTTTGGTATAAGGATACTGAAGTATGCACTAAAGTAGCATATACAAGACACTAAAGTAGCAGGTGATCTACACTAATGAAGCATAGAAAAAACACTATTGTAGCAACATTAAAAGGTAGAAAACACTATCAAGCAAAGAGATGCTAATGAACACACTTACAATGTTGTTTGCTGTGGGTGCTCAATGTCAGCTAGGGTGAAATCATCCAGATTGAATCTTGCTAAATTGCACTCAATGAGAAGCTTGTTGAAGTTCGTAAACTACATAAACAAGATACAAACAGAAAATTAAGTTTGCTACATATGTAAGATACTTAAACATGTATTAACCTGAAACTAACCAGATTGGTAGCAAATTGTTCCAGCAAGGTACCATCCTTTGCACTTCTCATTGAATCAAAGATGTGGAACTTCTTGAAACACAAGTTTATGCAAGGCACGGTGATACGTCTCCAACGTATCTATAATATCTTATGTTACATGCTAGTTTTATGACAATACCTACATGTTTTGTTCACACTTTATGATGT
>NC_061509.1:54763453-54864206 GCF_022539505.1 Lolium rigidum
CGATAAACTCTTGCGAGCAAGTCTGTTTCCAGGTGCAGCTGAATTGACAACTCCGATGTTAAGGCTTACAAGTATTCTTTGTCTCCCCTTGTGTCGAATCAATAAATTGGGTAATACTTCCCTCGAAGACTGTTGCGATCCCCTATACTTGTGGGTCATCAGCGTAGCATAAGATCAAGTCATTAAGTTCAATTTGCTATAAGCTTTCGATACATAGTCGCCTTAGTCCTTCGACCATGAGATCATGTAAATGGGTGGTTATAAAGATGGGATTAAGTATTTGGAAAGTGTGAGTTGAGGCATATGGATCAATAGTGGGATTTGTCCATCCTGATGACGGATTGATATACTCTGGGCCCTCTCGGTGGAATGTCGTCTGATTAGCTTGCAAGCATATGATTGGATAATAAGAGATGACATACCGCGGTACGAGTAAAGAGTATTTGTCGGTAACGAGGTTGAACAAGGTATGGAGATACCGATGATCAAACCTCGGACAAGTAAAATATCGTGAGACAAAGGGAATAGGCATCGTATGTAAATGGTTCAATCGATCACTAAGTCATCGTTGAATATGTGGGAGCCATTATGGATCTCCAGATCCCGCTATTGGTTATTTCTCGGAGAGGAGTCTCGACCATGTCTGCATAGTTCGCGAACCGTAGGGTGACGCGCTTAAGGTTCGATGTCGCATAAGTAGATTCGGAATATGAGTTGGAGTCCGAAGTTTTGGTTCGGAGTCTCGGATGGGATCCAGGACATCACGAGGAGGTCCGAAATGGTCCGGAGAATAAGATTCATATATGGGAAGTCATTTTCCGGGGTTCGGGAAAAAGTCCGGTGTTTTGACCAGAGCTTCTAGAAGGTTCTAGAGGGCCACCAGTGAGCCCACCACCTCGGGAGAGGCCACATAGGCGCCACATGGCATAGTGGGTCCTGCCCACCATGACATGTGGGCCTAGGCCGGCCCCCCCTTAGAGATAAGATCTATCTCTAGTTTAAATGGTTTAAATCTAGAGATAAGATCTATCTCCTAAAATAAAGTGTTTAAATTAGGAGATAAGGGGGAATACTTGGGGAGGAGTCCCCCCCCCCATGCGCCGGCCAAGGGGATGGGTGGGCCCTAGGGGAAACCCTAGGCCGACCCCCCACATATATAAAGAGGGGAGGGGGTGGCCGGCCAAGACACCCATCCACAACCCTAGCCGCCCCCTCTCTCTTCCACCTCCATACGTTGTGCAGGCTTAGGCGAAGCCCTGCAGCAACTCTTCTCCACCACCACCATCACGCCGTCGTGCTACTGGGATTCCGTGGAGATCTACCACACCTCCGCTGCCTGCTGGAACGGGAGAGGAAGGGGCTTCATCGACACCGTACGCGCGGCCGAGTACGGAAGTGCTGCCGGATTGCAGCACCTGGGACGATCGTCTACACCAACAACAAGATTAATCTCGTAGGCTTGGAATCTTTGAGGGTTAGTCTCATCTCCATCTTGTTGCTTCGATCTTGTAGATTAGATCTTGAGTGTTCCATAGATTAGATCTGTTGGTTTTATTCGTCTTGCGGTAGGAAATTTTTTTGTTTTCTATGCAACGAACCCCATCAGTGGTATCAGAGCCATGTCTATGCATAGATCTGTTGCACGAGTAGAACACAATGGTTTTGTGGGCGGTGATGCTTTTGTTGCTTTAGTTTGTGTACTTTGCATCTTGCGGGATGGTGGGATGAAGCGGCCCGGGCTAACTTTACATGACCGCGTCTCATGAGACTTGCTCCACGCTTGACATGCAACTTGTATTGCATAAGTGACTTTGCGGGTGTCTGTCTCTCCCACCATAGTGAAGATTGTAATTTGCACTTCTATTGTCAACACTAGTATCACCGTTGTGGTTCATGTTCGCAGGTAGATTGGATCTTACTCGAAAACCCTAAACCACGTAAAATATGCAAACCAAATTAGAAGCGTCTAACTTGTTTTTGCAGGGTTTGGTGATGTGATATGGCCATAATGTGATGATGATTATATTTGATGTATGAGATGTTCATTGTTGTATTATGGCAACCGGCAGGAGCCTAATGGTTGTCTTTAATTTTTGTTAAAGACCTGCGTGTCTATTCATCATGTAATAACTTTATTTCAAGTAGTTGTTATAGTAGCTATAAGTGATGGACAACCATGAAGCGGCGCCACTGACCTTGACGCCATGCTGGTGATGATGGAGATCATGTCCGTGCTTTGGAGATGGAGATCAAAAGCACAAGAAGAAAGGCCATATCATATCACACATTATGAATTCCATGTGATGTTAATCCTTTTATGCATCTTATTTTGCTTAGATCGCGACGGTAGAATTATAAGATGATCCCTCTCACTAAATATCAAGATAATAAAGTGTTCACCCTTAGTATGTACCGTTGCTAAGACTTGTCGTTTCGAAGCATCTCGTGATGATCGGATGTGATAGACTCTACATGTGCATACAACGGGTGCAAGCCAGACTTGCACACACGAATACTAAGGTTGCCTTGACGAGCCTAGCATGTACAGACATGGTCTCGGAACACGGGATACCGAAAGGTAGAGCATGAGTCATATGAATGATATGATGAACACTTTGAGTGTTCGCCTTTGAAGCTACATATTTTCTCATGAAGATCGGACTTGGTGTAGTGGATTTGGTTCGCGTAATCACTAAGACAATGCGAGGGATGTTGTTTTGAGTGGGAGTTCACCTAGTTAATTTAAGAATTAAAATTGAACTCATTTTATCATAAACATAGTCTAAACTCTTTGCAAATATGTTGTAGATCATGGCGCCCCCCTCCATCAATTTTAACCAGTTCCTAGAGAAAGAAAAGCTTAAGGCCAATGGTAGCAACTTCACTGACTGGTTCCGTCATGTGAGGATCTTCCTCACTGGTGGAAGCCTGCAATATGTGCTCGATGCACCGCTAGGTCCCCCACTAGCTCCTGCAGTATCCGAAGACATAAAGAATGTTTATGAGACTCAGGTAACTCGATACTCCGAAGTTCAGTGTGCCATCCTATGCATCCTAGAGGCAGAGCTCCAAAAGAGTTTTGAGCACCACGACCCTTGTGATATGATGCGTGAGCTCAAACTTATCTTTGAAACTCATGCGGCCATGGAGAGCTATGAGGCCTCGAAACAGTTCTTTAGCTGTATGATGGAAGAGGGCAGCTTCGTTAGTGAGCACATGTTCGCCATGTCCGGACATGCCAAGAAGCTCAGTGACATGGGGATGATGATCCCTAACCAGCTGGGTATTCATCGTGTCCTTCAATCACTGCCACCAAGTTACAAGAACTTCGTGATGAACTACAACATGCGTAACATGAACAAAGATTTACCTGAACTCTTTTCCATGCTGAAATCTGCTGAAGTAGAGATAAAGAAGGAGAATCAAGTGTTGATGGTCAACAAGACCACCAGTTTCAAAAAGCAGGGCAAGCCTAACAAGGGCAACTTCAAGAAGGGCGGCAAGAAAGTTGCGGCGCATCCTGAGAAGCCTAAGGCTGGTCCTAAACCTGAGACTGTGTGCTATTACTGCCAGGGGAAGGGGCACTGGAAGCGCAATTGCTCCAAATACTTGGCCGATCTGAAGAGCGGCCACGTCAAAAAGAAAGGTATATTTTTTTTGACACAAAAGAAAGGTATATTTGATATACATGTTATTGATGTCTATCTTACTGGTTCTCGTAGTAGTGCATGGGTATTTGATACTGGTTCGGTTGATCACATTTGTAACTCGAAACAGGAACTGCGGAATAGACAAAGCTTGGCAAGGGACGAGGTGACGATGCGCGTTGGAAATGGATCCAAAGTCGATGTGATCGCCGTCGGCACGCTCCCTCTACATCTACCTTCGGGATTAGTTTTAAACCTCAATAATTGTTATTTGGTACCTGCGTTGAGCATGAACATTATATCTGGATCTTGTTTAATGCAAGATGGTTATTCGTTTAAGTCTGAGAATAATGGTGGTTCGATTTATATGAGTAATGTCTTTTATGGCCATGCACCTGAGATGAATGGTTTATTCTTGTTAAATCTCGATAGTAGTGATACACATGTTCATAACATTGATGCTAAGCGAATTAAATTGAATGATAATTATACTTATATGTGGCACTGACGTCTTGGTCATATTGGAGTGAAACGCATGAAGAAACTTCATTTCGATGGACTTCTTGAGTCACTTGACTTTGAGTCACTTGACAGATGCGAGGCATGTCTAATGGGAAAAATGACTAAGACTCCATTTTCTGGTACAATGGAGCGAGCTACAGACTTGTTGGAAATCATACATACCGATGTGTGCGGACCAATGAGTGTAGCATCGCGCGGTGGTTATCGTTATGTTCTAACCTTCACGGATGATCTGAGTAGATATGGATATATTTACTTTATGAAACATAAGTCCGAGACTTTTGAGAAGTTTAAGGAATTCCAAAGTGAAGTAGAAAATCAACGTAACACGAAGATTAATGAAACAGACCAACTTTGCTAATTAAATAAATCTTGGTTTGTTCATAAGCATGCATGCATTTGCATTTAATTGAGAAATCTTGCACTAAAATGTGTTGAAACAATCTTGCACTTGTTGTAGTTTTGTTCTAAGAAAATTTTGTGCAAAAATCCCCTCAAATTTTGGGTCAAATCACTCTAGAAATCCCCAAACTCTTCCATGTTTTAAAATTTCCAGAGAAACCCCAAAACCCAGGGGGGTTATGGGCAAAATCGCCCTTGTCTTCTTCCCCAGGCAGGCAGGACCAGTGCTGCCTGGCGCCCGCGCGGCCGTCGATCCCGCCGGCGGCCTGGATCCTCCCCGCCGCCCCCGAGCCTCTACAAATCCCCCAGAGCCGCGGTGGACAACCCTAGCTTCGCCACTTCTCTTCTCCCTCGCTCCTTGTGAGCTTCTCTGCAAACCCTAGCCCCGACCGCTCGCCGTCGCCGCCGTTCGGCGCCTCCCCGCACTCGGCCGACACCACTAGGAGCTCCGCCTCGACGCCCTCGACCTCCTCCACCAAGCGGCTGCTGCCGGAGAGCTCCCTACCGCGCCAATCGGGCGTCGTCTGCAACTCCGGCCACCGAAGCTCGCCGGCGCTCCGAGCCTCCCCGGCCGCCGCCGTCACCTCCAGCGGCATCGGGGTGAGCAGGCGTTTCTCCCCATGCCCTTGGCCCGCTCCCTCTTTCTCTCTAGCGCCGCCGCCACGCGAGTCTGCCCGCACCACCGCCGGCCATCGCCGCCGTGGTCGCTCCGGCGACCATTGGTGGGCGGCGCCGCCACCAAACGCCTCAGCGCGTCGCCCCGCACCTATTCCCCTCTCGCGCGCCCTCAATCGGGGGCCAAATTGGCCAATTTGAACTCAACTCGAGCTCACAGTGAGTGATGTCTACGGGTGCTTCTATTCTTGTAGACAGTGTTGGGCCTCCAAGAGCAGAGGTTTGTAGAACAGCAGCAAGTTTTCCCTTAAGTGGATCACCCAAGGTTTATCAAACTCAGGGAGGAAGAGGTCAAACATATCCCTCTCAAGCAACCCTACAATCACGATACAAGAAGTCTCTTGTGTCCCCAACACACCTAATACACTTGTCAGATGTATAGGTGCACTAGTTCGGCGAAGAGATAGTGAAATACAAGCAGTATGGATGTGTATGAATGGTAATAGCAATCTGAATAAAATATGGCAGCTAGTAAACATGCAACAGAACAGTAAGTAAACGGTGTTTGCAGTATTGGAAACAAGGCCTAGGGATCATACTTTCACTAGTGGACACTCTCAACATTGATCGCATAATAAATAATAACTTCTCTCATTTGTGCTACATACACTCTTTTGTTGGATGACAAACACTATTCGTTCTGTTTTATTTTCAGTAATTGGTAAATAATTCATATTAAATCAGAAAAATATAAAATTATATATCAATTTGATCAGAAAAACATTTCCTATTTGTTTATACATCTTTCATACATGATTGAACCAATTAAATGTGGATCTTAGTAGAAAACCCTAATACACCCCTCTCATATGTCAGGGTCCGATGCCGAAACCCCTTTAACCTGATGATGCACCTAGGGTTTAATCAATTCCTTTAATATGACATATCATTCATACTGTATACGCATTGCATTATGCCATGTCTTGAATGTTTATTTCCCTTTCCTGTGTTTGGTTCTTCGCGAATAGGATCTGAGCCGGAGTCCGACGTCAACACCACCGAAGAACCGTACCCGTCAGCTGAGGGACAATGCAAGCCCTAGCCTGGTTCATATATGATTTCGAAATGCTTTTACTTCTGGTTCCTACATATTGCATGCGATTCAACTGTCTTTTATCGATAGGTAGAGTTGTCCTATCAATTGCATGTTCCATCCTTGTAGCCTCAAATCCCCGATCCACTGCTCCTAGCATAACTAGGTATTGCATGTGTGCGTCGCGAGAGCCTTTATCTCTTTATGCTTAGCCATGCTTAGTTTGTTACGCTACTACTCCGGTCTTCGGACTGGAGCCTTACAATGAAATGAATCTAGCATGACATGTTGACGTGGTAGGTGTAGAGATGTTGATAAAATGATTAAAGGCTCAGACGAGAGGCCACATTGGGATGTGGTGGGTTGTTTCGTTTCTGCCGACCCTAGGAACCCAGTTCTTGCCTCTTGAACCAAGACTGAGCGTACAACCACACGAGGCCCTATTATGGTACCTCCCGACTCACTAACTTGCCTAGTCGATTCCATGAGTCACATAGTTTGCGCTTTACCTGGACATATGCATTGCATTTTGCTTGGGGGAAAAGGTACATAATAGGTAGGTAAGCGTGGTCGTGGTGGCTGGGGGTTCCGGCCTCTGGGGAAACCCACCTCGGCTCACATCGTTAAGGACCGACTTCGGGACTTGACCCGTTACGGCGGAACAATCCTTAGCGCGTGGCTCATGGTCTAGGCGACAGCAAGGTAAAGGTCGTGGTCGACCACCCTCTGCCGGCTTTCCAAGGAAGAGAGCTAATATATTGGCATTAAGAGTCGGTTGGCACGTGTGGATAAAATTGTGCACCCCTGCAGGGTTAAATCTTTTCGAAAAGCCGTGTCCACGGTTACGGACGACTTGGGGATGGATTCTGTGATCATAGACAACTTTAACCTGATCGTAAAACTTGGCAAACAATGTGTGTTTACGGATTCCTTCTCCGGGTGTTGAGGGGGTGATCCGAGGATAGTGGTTCGAGATGATGAAGATTGGTGGATACAATATGATGATCAAATAGAGATAGAGATATCACTCTCTTATCACCTTTTAAAGGTTCTGAGTAGTCGAGCTTCTCCTCTCTCTTGTCTTACAAAGGAAAATTGGCTTTACGCAAAATAAGATCTACAGAAAGCCCGCATACCCGCTTTGCTAAAAGGTTGTACGAAGTCTTGCTGAGTCCCTGTACTCAGCTTTGCATGCTTTTGTTTCAGATGAAGTTACTACAGCCGAAGGTGGTTTCTACGTTAACATCGACGAGTAGTTTGGGGTTCCCAGGCAGCAGCCTGAGACTTATGGACTGGGACGTCGCTTTATGTTATGGCTTCTTAAGCCCTTTGCTATCTTGTTATTTAGAATAACATAATTTGCTTCCGTTGCTTGTTGAATGTTGGGTCAGTGACCTCTGAGTGTAATAAGTTGGATCTTACTCTGCTAAGAGTTGTAATATATTCTTTTGAGTCGTAGAGTCACTGTTGTGTTACCAATTATCTCACTGTAGTCTCCCGAGCTCTAGGTTAGGCTTATGTCAGACGAAGATCTGGTATTTGTCTAACCCTGATTCCGGGGGTGCCACAGGTTTTGGTATCAGAGCATAACTGCCTGTAGGAAACCCTTGTTAACTGGTCGATGTTGAGTCTAGAGGTTGTGAAAACTATTTGAAAGCTAAAGATTATTTGCAAAAATTCTGAATAGGATTATTTTTACTCCTTATCTTGTGTCACTCTAATGCTGAGTCATCTTACCTAGTTTTGATTGGAAAAATGTTTCAGTTCTTTCCTAACAATTCAAACCTTTAGGATACACGGGTTTGGGTTATTTTTCTCCAGTACTCCGTATCTGGTTGCTTGTCTCAGAGTTTCCGGAATGCCTCAGTCAATCTGAAGCATTGTCCCTTTATTCTTGCTTTCGGTGCTTAGCATCCAATTGTTTGCCTTTATGCAAGATGGTGAGGGTATGTCATCTTTGCATTCCATCTTCATGGTTTGTGAGTCGGTTGGTAGTGTATACAATTTGTATGCTTGTTTAACTACTATGATCGATACGATGATATATCTTCATATCACATGTATTGTCCTTCAGCATGCTCATTGCATTCGGTACATGCTATCCTCCTGTTGAATCTTTCCGGTGAATCCGTGTCTCATGGTTTTTGTCTTTTCCTCAGGATGTCAGGCGGCACTAGAAGTGGTGCTGGTCGTGGTCGTGGCCGTGGTCATGGCCGTGGCAATGCCGTGGAGATGGTCATGAGGAGAATGTTGAACTTCCTCCTCCTCCTTCTATGGTCCAACTCATGGCCATGTACGAAGCCAATCGTGCAGACAACATGAGGCTCCTTGAAAGGATTGAGCGTAACACAGCTCAGCGTCATGAGGAACAAGTGGGGATCTGATACGTCTCCAACGTATCTATAATTTCTTATGTTCCATGCTAGTTTTATGACAATACCTACATGTTTTGTTCACAATTTATGATGTTTTGATGCATTTTCCGGCACTAACCTATTAACAAGATGCCGAAGCACCAGTTCCTGTTTTCTGCTGTTTTTGGTTCCAGAAAGGTTGTTCGGGCAATATTCTCGGAATTGGACGAAACAAAAGCCCACGATCTTATAATTCACGGAAGGTTCCAGAAGTCCGAAGGGGAGACGAGGAAGGGCAGCAGGGGGCCCACACCATAAGGCGGCGCGGGTGGCCCCCTGGCCGCGCCAGCCTATGGGGAGGGAGCCCCCTGGCCCCTCCGACTCCGCCTCTTCGCCTATATAACCCCTCGTGACCTAAAAACTCGACACCAATTGACGAAACTCTAGAAAGACTCCAGGGGCGCCGCCGCCATCGCGAAACTCCAATTCGGGGGACAGAAGTCTTTGTTCCGGCACGCCACCGGGACGGGGAATTGCCCCCGGAATCCATCTCCATCGACACCACCGCCATCTTCATCGCCGTTGCTGTTGATACGTCCAATTTGCATCACTATTTTGTATCATAATTTGCTGTTATTCATTGATATATTTCATATTGGGATACAATACTTATGTTATTTCATCTATTTTGCATGTTTCATCATCATTGGAGGATCAAGCACCGGAGCCAGGATTCTGCTGGAAAAAGCACCGTCAGAACGCAATATTTCGGAAGATCAACTATGGAAGGAAATTTCACGTAAATTCCTATTTTTCCAGATGACGGAGGGAGCCAGAAGGGGAAGAAGAGGGGAGCCATGGTGGGCCCAGACCACAGGCCGGCGCGGCCCATGGCCTGGCCGCGCCACCCTGTGGTGTGGGGGCCCCACAGCCCCTTTCGCCTCCTTTTCTTCGCGTACTCCTTCGTCCCGAAAACCTAAGCCACGAGAGGACCTCACGAAGGGTTACAGCCGCCTCTGCGGGGCGGAGAACACCGGAGAGAAAAGAGCTCTCCGGCGGGCAGGAATCCGCCGGGGAAATTTCCTCCCGGAGGGGGAAATCGACGCCATCGCCATCGTCATCGAGCGGGACATCATCTCCATCATCATCATCATCATCTCCACCATCTACACCGCCATCACCACCGCTGCACCTCGTCACCGCTGTAACAATTCGGGTTAAATCTTGATTGTATGATAGGGGAAACTCTCCCGGCATTATCCTCTACTTGTTATTGATGCTATTGAGTGAAACCATTGAACCAAGGTTTATGTTCAGATTGTTATTCATCATCATATCACCTCTGATTGTATTCCATATGATGTCTCGTGAGTAGTTCGTTTAGTTCTTGAGGACATGGGTGAAGTCTAAATGCTAGTAGTGAATTATGGTTGAGTAATATTCAATGTTATGATATTTAAGTTGTGGTGTTATTCTTCTAGTGGTGTCGTGTGAACGTCGACTACACGACACTTCACCATTTATGGGCCTAGGGGAGTGCATCTTGTATTCGGTTGCTAATTGCGGGGTTGCCGGAGTGACGAAACCCGAGCCCCCGTTAGTATATCGATGCAAGAGGGATCGCAGGATCTCGAGTTTAAGGCTGTGGTTAGATTTATCTTAATTACTTTCTTGTAGTTGCGGATGCTTGCAAGGGGTATAATCACAAGTATGTATTAGTCCTAGGAAGGGCGGTGCATTAGCATAGGTTCACCCACACAACACTTATCAAAACAATGAAGATTATTAAACCACATGAAGCGAAAGTACTAGACTAAAATCCCCGTGTGTCCTCAAGAACGTTTGGTCATTATAAGTAAACAAACCGGCTTGTCCTTTGTGCTAAAAAGGATTGGGCCACTCGCTGCAATTATTTCTCTCGCATTTTACTTACTCGTACTTTATTCATCTGTTACATCAAAACTCCTTGAATACTTGTTTGTGAGCATTTACAGAGAATCCTTCATCGAAACTGCTGCCAACACCTTCTGCTCCTCGTTGGGATCGACATTCTTACTTATCGAAGATACTACGATACATCCCCTATACTTGTGGGTCATCAAGACTATTTTCTGGCGCCGTTGCCGGGGAGTGAAGCGCTATTGGTAAGCGGAATTGGTAAGGAAAACCTTTACTGTTTGTGCTGATTTTATTTCTGCCTGCTGCTATAAATCATTATGGAGAGATATTCTCTTCAATTTCTATTTGGGAAATCTACTACTACTGCAACGGTAGTCGATGAAGCGCCAGGTGAGGAAGTAGTACCATATAAAATACCTATGAAAATTATTGAACGTGTTATGGATAACCGCTATGAAGGGGATGGAACTGTCCATCCTGGTGATCATTTACTTGTTTTGCATGAATTATGCGGGTTATTCAAATGTGCAGGTATTTCTATGAATGAAGTTAGGAAGAAACTATTCACTATATCGCTGTCTGGTAAAGCGGCGCACTGGTATAAATTGCTGAAGAATGGTGATTCAATTAATTGGGAGGACATTGTGCCTTTATTTTATTCCAAATTTTATCCTCCAAGTGAAATTCACAAAGATCGGAACCGCATATATAATTTCTGGCCTCATGATGGAGAGAGTATTGCCCAAGCTTGGGGAGATTGAAGTCTTTAATGCTCAAATGCCCCATTCATGAGCTTCCTGGTAATGTTATTATTGATAATTTCTATGCAAGACTTTCTTTTCAAGACAAGACCTTGCTGGATACTTCTTGTTCTGGATCATTTACACGCAACAAAGAAGAATTTAAAAGGGACCTTCTTGATCGGATCCAAGAAAATACTGAAGGATGGGAGAACGATAAAGATAGAGAATCAGGTATAATTTATGATTATAAATGCATTGAAGCTTTTATGGATACTGATAAATTTCGTAATATGAGTGCTACATATGGTCTCTGTCGTCGTGGTGAACGAGCAGATGCCATGGGATGGCTTATCTTGGGGCCGAATGGGCGCTAGAGGATTCGGGGGAGGGTTTGTGACTAGATGGATGAACTTCCGGATGCTTTCCTCAAGAACCCGGCCTAGACCAAAGGTAGAGGAAGAAAGACACAAGGACGAACTCGCTCTAGATCACCATGTTCATTGATCTCAAAACAGGTTACGAGGTTGTTCTCTCCTTGGTTGATCGCGCGTATAAAAGAAGCTGCCCCCTCTCCTTATATAGGGGAGAGGGTGGCTTACAGAACAAGAAACCCTAATGGGATCTTTGACTAGACAAACTACTTTACAAAGATACTTTATAAAGTTACTTTAATCACGAGATGACGTCGGGGTCTTCTTTAAACATGAAGGATGACGTCCTCCGGCTTCTTTGACCGTCATCCTCCTCCTTGTCTTCTAGTCTTCGTTTAAAGCCACTTTGCTTAGCTCATCTTTGTCCTTTAGCTTCTGACGGAATCTTTGACCAGTCAGCCGGCTTGTTCTCCCTTCCGGTGCTCCGGTATCTTTCCTTCCGGTTCCGGTATACCCCTCTTGGGGATACCGGCCTAGCTTCACTGAGCCAAACTCTATTCTCTTATACCGGCTTGAATATTAAACCGGTATCTCGAAGGGTGAGACCATCCGGTATGGCACATCTTTGGCATACCGGGGGTCATCCCCCCAACATTAGTCCCCGAAGCTGGTATAGTCTGACGGATTCTATCCAACGAGACCATGCCGGAGTTTTTGTATCTTGGATACCGGTTTAACTTTCTTAGCCTTTGGTACAAATCCGGCATCTTGCTCGGACTCACACTTTCTCTGTTCTCAAGTCATTCTCCGGCATCTTACTCTCCGGCATCTTTAGACTTCAAGTCTCTCCTCGACGAGGTCGAGAATATTTCGGTTTTTGTGCCTGTCAGAGACATGCGCACTGTGACTGTCGTGCCAGCGTCAGTTGTCACTTCGTATTGACAGTTGCGCGCTCATTAACTGCACCGCTCCGGATCCCACTCACCGTTTCGGATCCCATGTGTGCATCCGTGTGGCTTTCTTTTTTCCGCGTGTATCTCTGTGACACGTGTCGCTCTGCGACGCGAACCGTCGCGGGCCGCGAGACAAACGGCGTAGGCCCAGCGGTTTTCGGCCCACCTTCTCTCTCCTTTATAAGCTCAACTGCCCCTTCTTCTTCCTCTTCTTCGCATTCTCCTTCCTTCGCGCATAGAGTTCCTCGCTCCTGCGCTCCTTCACCGCACTTCGTCCGCCGCTGCTCGCCTGAGTTTTGCCGCCCGGTGAACTTGCGCCGCGCCTCCGCCGGACTTCGTCGTGTGGAGAGCTTCTGCAGCGTCTTCTTCTTGCGCGCTGCATTCGTGCTTCTTCTTTACTCTCGCCGCCTCGCCGTCGGCAGAGCTCGCCGGCGACCGCGGGCCTGTTCTTTCGCCGGAGAAGGTCTTCCTCATCAACTACGACACTCCAGGTCAGTTCGAATCTTGCTTTGTGTGCCATTTGCTCGCTTTCCAGATCTGGGGTCCACAGTGTTCTTATTTCTTCCTTTTTCTTTGGTTTTTCTCTTACTCGTAGATCTTCGCGTGGGGGTCAAGTGTGGGATTTCTGTTTCTTTGCCTCCCATCCAATGTCTGACGAGGAAACTTCTTCCGCGTCTTCCTCTTCTTCTTCCGCTAGCCATAACAAACAAACTTCCGGCGAATCTACGCCCTCAGATTCGATGAGGATAGATTCCGGCAACCAGCAGGACTCCAATAGTCAGCAAGGCTCTGGCAGCCATCAAGAGGCCGGTAGCCCTCAAGATGCCGGTGGCTCCCAAGATGCCGGTAGCTCTCAAGAGGCCGGTAGCTCTCAGGATACCGGTAGCTCCCGGGATGCCGGTAGCCACCTTGGGACGAGCAGCTCAGGCGAAGCTTCAAGTAGCTCCAGCCAATCTTCTGACGAGGAGCCTTCCCCGGTTACACGCGGAGCCTGGATGGGCTCCAACGTTGCCGAGTATGAAATAGATTGGCTATACCGGTCCCGTAGGATTCCGGAAGGAGTCACTTGCCGGATTCCTGACGACGAAATAATTCCGGACCCCGAGCCCGACGAACGTGTTGTCTTTCTTGCTCACTTTGAGCGTGGCTTCGGCCTTCCTCCATCCTCTTTTTTCCTTGATCTTTTAGATTTCTATAAGCTCCAACCTCACCATCTTCCTGGTAACTCTATCTTTTACCTTTCTTGCTACACCACTTTCATGGAGGCCTACATCGGCATACGTCCCACTCGCGAGACGTTTGCCCGCTTCTTCGCTCTTCGGATTAATTCCGTTCAGGGCAAAGATATTCCTGCACCTAAGCCCCCCGTTCAATGCGGGTCTTGCATCATCAGCAAACGTCAAGGGAGCCCCTTTTTCGAGTTTTCCGGCCTGGAGTCTTGCCGGTTATGGCAAGGGACGTTTTTCTACGTGAAGAACAACGGCCCTGCAGACTTCATTTGCCTGCCTCCTTTTGATCCGGCGCCGCCCGCGAAAACCAACTGGAGCTACAATCCGAAAGAGTCTCACAACGAGACCAACCGGATTATACGCTTCATGAAGCAGAAGATGAAAGATACCGGCATCTGCTCTGATGATATCATCCGCACCTTCATATCGCGCCGGGTACTTCCTCTGAAGCGCCGCGAGCACCGGATGAGCGAAATGTATGGCCCTGGCGATCCTACCAAGATCACAGGCCTGCCCCTTAGCAAGAAGGACGTTGTCCTCAAGGCCAAGCAGATTTGCCAAACTGCTATGCGCTTTAACTGGAAATGGGGCCTTCTTCCCTTCAGCACTACTAACCCTCCGACCCAAGAAGTAAGGGACCATGCGATTGAGGTTGTTCCTTGCCGGTAACCTTTTGCTTTTGCTTATTTTCTTTTTCATGTTTCAGGCCAAGGACCGCTTCCCTCTTATCGAAGCCGAGCGGCGAGGAGCTTGTCGGAAGCGCGCCCTCGACTCCTTCGACCCAGATCCCCTCATTTTTTGGAAGGATCCGAAGATGGGCAAGACCTCATCATCCCGCCTCGGGCCGGTCTCCGCCAAAGCCAACCGGGTCCGCTGACGACCTGGAAATGCTTGAGGTATTTTCTTCTCCGGTTTCTTTTCTTTTCCCTTATCGTTTTCTTTGAACTGCTTCTTAGCCTCATCCAATTTACAGATCCATGAGCGCGTGCCGCCCCTGCGCGCTGAGGCCGGCACGGAGTTTGTGGACAAGCTCATGGCCCAGGGCCAGAAGAACAAGCGGTCGCCATCTGACGATGGCTCCAGCCAGGCCCCTCCCTCCAAGCGCTTCCGGACTGAAGAGCTGGGGGAGAAGAAAGTCGGCGTGCGCCGCTACGCGCGCAAGCAGATGCCAACCGCTTCCGGGTAAATTTCTCATTCCCTGACTCATCTCTTTTTTGCTAAGTTCTTTTTCCGGTTGCTTTCTTCCAACCGTCTCTCTTTTCTCTTTCAGCCCTGCGCTCAAGCTCGGCTCAAAGCCCTCGGGCTCTGAAGGTTCCGCAAGGACCTCAACCCCTCCTCACTCAAGCCCGGCACCGCCTGGTGCCGGTAACATCTCTGCCTCCCTCTCGGGGGGCACAACAAGTTCGGGGCGTGCGGCCCCTACATCTTCTGATCACCGCACGGAGGAGGATCCTTCCTTCTTCCTTGAGAACCAAGACACCGGCACCAGCAACATCGGTGCCGGAAAAGAAAAACTTCCGGGCAGGCGGAGCCTCCAGCTCCTCCTGTCTTTGAGAAGCAGACAAGTCCCGCGCCGGAATCCTCCGCGCCGGGAAGCTCCAACTCGGGTGGTGCGTCTACCGCTCCCCCTTCTCCGCGAACAATCCTTATGCCGCCGCCAAGTGCTCCGGGCGCCCAGCCTTCCGGGGCTGCTTTTGCCGCGCCGCCGCCCAAGATCTCCAAGCCTGCCAAGGGAAAGGCGACGGCTTCCGGCACCTCCTCTGCGGGCCAGCAGCCCCTGGTGCTGCACGTGTCCAAGGCCGCCCAGAACACTGTCACTAAGGCCACTGGTCTTCTTGGCCGCATAACTAACTTCAAGCGCCAAGGCCAGGATCTGGGGCATCTCATGCCCTACGCCCAGAAGTGGAACGCCGCGGATATCACTCCGGCGACCCGCGGCCTGGGCAAGGACAGGCAGCCTGCACACGATCCCATTGGGAACCGCTCTTCCGAGGAGCACTTCACACGGCTCCGCTGCGCCGTGAAGGAGTCTGGACAGTTCGTGGTATGATGCCACGAACAATCTTATGGTACGTTTTATCAATTTTTCTTGATTGCCGGTTTCCTTTCTTCCGGAGTCTTTTATCTTTTACTTTCGTGCCGGTTTCTCTTTTGTCTATCTTTCCAGTCCCCGAGTTTTGTGGTGAAAGCGTAGCTTTTAGGACAAAACTTAAACTTTAAGAATTTAGCGCAAAACCGGCACTGCCAGTCCCCGAGCTTCGGGTTAAGAACTCTGTTCTTAGCGCGAAACTTTACCTGATCTTTTTTGCTTTGAACAGCTCACGGCTGACGCTCGGAAGATCCTCTTTGAGGAGCTCTTGTGGGAGCATCGGGAGCTTGTGGAGGCACACGACAAGTGCCAAGGTATACTCTTGTTCTGCCGGCATCTTTCTTACCGGAACCTTTTTTCTTTCTGACACTTGTAACTTCTTCTTGACAGTGCTCCCGGAAGCTTCCATTGATGCCCTCAAGGAGCAGCTCGCCAATGCCCAACGTACGACTTTGTTTTTCCTTTTGCTATCTTGCTTTTACCTTGAACCCTACCAACGCCACCTTGCTTACACCTTCTTTTCTGGGTTGCAGGGGAGAAGGAGCAGCTGATCCAGCAGCATCAGGAAGAGCTGAGCGCCCAAAAGACCAGCTACCAGGAGCTCAAGTCCCAGCTTATCCAGCTGGGTCTTGACCATGCCAAAGCTCTCGAGGCCGCCGAAGGCGACGCGGCGGCTAAGATGAACGAGGCCACGGAGAATGCTAGCAACGCCACCGCGGTGCTGAAAGCTGAGCTGGAAGAGCTGGCCAAGGCCCGGGAGGCTGCCGAGGAGAAAGTCGCGCGGTTGGAGGAGGAGCGCAAGGAATGCCATCAGCTGATCCTCCAAACCGACAACCTTGCCCATCGTAAGCTCTCTGATCAATGCATACAAACCATTTTTTCTCCGGCGTCATTTTCTTTTCGCTATCTTTTCTTCCGGTCTCTTTTTCTTCCGGATTCTTTTCTTTCCGGATTCTTTTCTTTCCGGATTCTTTTCTTTCCGGATTCTTTTCCTTAGCCCTTTTTTCTTCTTTGCACAGGCCTCTTCCCGGACTCCCAGACTTATGCTATCAAGAAGGTCAACGCGCGCCGCCCCAGCCAGAGCCAAGCGAGTCTCGCCGTGCCATGGACGCCCAACGACCATCTGGTTGCGCTTAACGCGCGGGTGTCTCACATGCGCGCCATTGACCGCAACTTGTCTGATATTCCTGATGTAGCTTCCCAGCTCTACAGGACTCTCTGGCCTGGCGAGGTGGTGCCGGACACTTTTTCCTTGATCAGCGATCGCCTCAAGGGCGCCGGCAGGAGGATCCGCGAATGGCAGTGCTCTGCTGCCCGCGCTGGAGCAGACTCCGTCCTTCGCGTCGCCTGCTCTTGGTACCCGGAGCTCGACCTGGATGCCCTCATCGGCGTGCGCGAAGGCGCGGAAACCGATCTGGACCCGATCCTTACCGCCAAACGGCAGGATCGCGCGTACCGGATCGCGGAGTACGCCGAAATGCGCACCTTCATCCCTCCACCTCACGGCGTTCAAGATTATCTTGATGAGGAGGAAGATGAAGCCGAGGAGGAACCTCTTGACGGTGCTGACGCTGGCGACGCTCCCCCTGAAGCTCCTGCTGCCTGATTTTCGACTTGGAGATTACCTGTCCTCCTCCGTGCGGATTCCCAAGTTGTTGCAAATCTTTATAAAGCTTTTGCCTCTCATTATGAACTGCCTAAGAAGAATTTTGATAAGTATCATGAACCGTATAAAGATAAAGTTGATTCATCTGTAAACAAATGTGTAGTGGTTGAAACTGTTGATAATGTTATTCCTGAAGCTTATATTGAAAAAACTCCTTTCCCTGCTAAAATGAAGGAGTACTCTGTCATATCTAGTGCGGTTAATAAAAGTGAAAAGAAACCTAAAGAACCTGAAGAACAAATTAAAATTGAACCTGCTGTTGCAATAGTTAAAGATCTTGTGACTGAAAATGTGGAGGATGGTCATATTATTTTCTGTGAAGATGCTTCTAATATTGTTTCACATCCTAATAAACCCAAACAAGTTAGTGTTCCTATGCTATCTCGTTAGAATTGGTGATCATTGCTATTATGGTTTATGTGATATTGGTGCAAGTGTTAGTGCTATTCCTTATGAACTTTACACGGAGATTATGCACGAAATTGGTTCTTGTGAACTTGAAGATATTGATGTGGTTATCCATCTGGCCAATAGAGAAACTATTTCTCCAATTGGTATTGTTCGAGATGTGGAAGTTCTATGTGGTAAGATTAAATATCCTGCTGACTTTTTGGTACTTGGTTACTGCTTGCTAGTGATCATTGTCCTATCATTTTTGGTAGACCTTTTCTAAATACTTGTGGAGCTATTATAGATTGTAAGAAAGAGAAAATTTTGACTAGATTTGCTGGTGAACCTTATGAATTTAACTTTTCTAAATTTACCAAAACTCCTTATAAAGCTGACTTGCCTAGTAATGATTTTAAAATGGAGCAATGTGCATCTATTGTTCTTGTTCCTAATAATCCTTTGCAGCAACATTTGGAGAATAGTGAAAGTGAAGCTTTTAGGAAAGAAAGAGATGAGCTTGAGGAAATTTTTCTTCGCCAACCTATTCTCAAGGATGATTTACCGGTAGAAGATTTGGGTACAACACCGCCACCAAAGGAAGATCCTGTTTTTGATTTAAAGCCTTTACCTGATAATCTTAAATATGCTCATATTGATGATAAGAAAATATATCCTGTTATTATTAGTTCTAAGCTTTCAGAGATTGAGGAAGAAAGGTTATTGGAAATATTGAAGAAACACCGAGGAGCTATTGGCTATACTCTTGATGATTTGAAAGGGATTTCTCCTTCTATTTGCCAACATGCTATTAATATGGAAGAAGATGCAAAACCTGTTGTTGAACATCAACGTCGTCTAATTCCGAAGATGAAAGAGGTGGTAAGGAACGAGGTATTAAAACTTCTTGAAGCTGGTATTATATATCCTATTGTCGATAGTAGATGGGTTAGCCACTGTGCATTGCGTTCCTAAGAAAGGAGGAATGACTGTTGTGCCTAATGATAATGATGAGCTTATTCCTCAAAGAATAGTTGTAGGTTATAGAATGTGCATTGATTTTCGAAAAGTTAATAAAGTTACTAAGAAAGATCATTACCCTTTACCTTTTATTGATCAAATGCTAGAAAGGTTATCTAAAAATACTCATTTTTGCTTTCTTGATGGTTATTCTGGGTTTTCACAAATTGCTGTTAAAGCTAAAGATCAAGAGAAAACCACGTTTACTTGTCCTTATGGAACTTATGCTTATAGGCGTATGCCTTTTGGTTTATGTAATGCTCCTGCTACTTTTCAAAGATGCATGTCTGCTATTTTTCATGGTTTTTGCGAAAGTATTGTAGAGGTGTTCATGGATGATTTTTCTGTCTATGGGAATTCTTTTGATAATTGCTTGCGAAACCTCGATAAAGTTTTGCGGAGATGTGAAGAAACTAACCTTGTTCTTAATTGGGAGAAATGCCACTTTATGGTTAATGAAGGAATTGTATTGGGACATAAAATTTCCGAGAGAGGTATTGAAGTTGATAGAGCTAAAGTTGAAGCAATTGAGAAGATGCCCTATCCGAGGGATGTTAAAGGTATTCGTAGTGTTCTTGGTCATGCTAGGTTTTATAGGAGATTTATTAAAGATTTCTCTAAAATTTCAAAGCCTCTTACTAATCTTCTTCAAAAAGATGTACCTTTTGTTTTTGATGATGATTGTAAGGAAGCTTTTGAAACTCTAAAGAAAGCCTTAACAACTGCTCCGTAGTCGAACCTCCTGATTGGAATTTGCCTTTTGAAATTATGTGTGATGCTAGTGATTTTGCTGTAGGCGCTGTTCTTGGACAGCGAGTAGATAAAAAATTGAATGTTATTCATTATGTAGTAAGACTCTTGATGCTGCTCAAAGAAATTATGCTACAACTGAAAAGGAATTGTTAGCTGTAGTCTTTGCTTGTGATAAGTTTAGACCCTATATTGTTGATTCAAAAGTTACAATTCATACTGATCATGCTGCAATTAGATACCTTATGACAAAGAAAGATGCTAAGCCAAGGCTTATTAGATGGGTACTTCCTGTTGCAAGAATTTGATTTACATATTATAGATAGGAAAGGTGCTTGATAATCCTGTTGTCGATAATTTGTCTAGATTGGAAAATATTGCTTATGATCCTGTTCCTGTTAATGATAGTTTTCCAAATGAACAATTGGCTGTAATAAAGGTGAGCTCGCGAGAGAGCCCTTGGTATGCAGATTATGCTAACTTTATTGTTTCAAAGTATTTGCCTCCAACCTTTTCAGCTCAGCAAAGAAGGAAATTCTTTTATGACTTGAGGCATTATTTTTGGGATGACCCACACTAATATAAAGAAGGAGTGGATGGTATTATGCGAAGATGTGTTCCTGAATATGAACAACAGGAAATATTGAGTAAATGTCATGGTAGTGTTTATGGAGGACATCACGCTGGAGATAGAACCGCGCAAAAGGTTCTACAATCAGGTTTTTATTGGCCAACACTCTTCAAAGATGCAAGGAAATTTATTTTATCTTGTGATGAATGTCAAAGAGTTGGTAATATCTCTAGACGCAATGAAATGCCTATGAATTATACTCTTGTTATTGAACCATTCGATTGTTGGGGATTCGACTTCATGGGTCCTTTCCCTTCTTCGATGGTAACACTCATATACTTGTCGTCTGTTGATTATGTTACTAAATGGGTAGAAGCTATACCTACAAAAAGTGCTGATGGTGAGACCTCTATAAAAATGCTTGTAGATATTATATTTCCTAGATTTGGAGTACCTAGATATATTATGACTGATGGAGGTTCTCATTTTATTCATGGAGGTTTTAGAAAAACTCTTGCTAAGTATGGTATTAATCATAGAATTGCTTCTGCTTATCACCCTCAAACTAGTGGTCAAGTAGAATTATCAAATAGAGAGATTAAAGCTATCTTAGGAAAGACTGTTAATAAATCTAGGAAGAATTGGGCTAGCAAATTGAAAGAAGCACTATGGGATTATAGAACTGCTTATAAAAATCCTATGGGAATGTCACCTTATAAAATGGTTTATGGAAAAGCTTGTCATTTACCTTTAGAACTAGAGCACAAAGCTTATTGGGCTGTTAGAGAACTAAATAAAGATCCTAAATTAGCCGGTAATAAGAGGATGCTGCAATTAAGTTCTCTAGATGAATGGAGAAGTGAAGCTTATGAAAATGCTAAACTCTTTAAAGAAAAAGTTAAGAAATGGCATGATAGAAGGATTATCAAAAGAGAGTTTGATGTTGGGGATAAAGTCCTATTGTATCGGTCTCGTCTCAGATTCTTTGCAGGGAAATTACTCTCGAAGTGGGAAGGACCATATGTTGTTGAGGAGGTGTATCGTTCAGGAGCAATTAAAATTAGCTCTCTCCAAGGCAATGCCACACAAGTGGTGAATGGACAAAGACTCAAGCATTATATCTCGGGTGATTCTTATAATGTTGATGTTGATATTATTCAAGTGGAAACACCGGAGGCTTTCATCAAAGGACAAATTGACGATCCGCCGAACTCGACTTTGAATAGGTAACGGTACAGGTAATAAAAAGTCCGCGTTTACCTTTCCGAACATTATTTCTGCTGTTTTTAGAAAATATGAAAAATTACGGAATCGAAACGGAGTGGAAAAGACGCGCGAGGGCCCGTCACCACAGGCCGGCGCGGGCCCCACCCTGGCCGCGCCGACCTATGGTGACAGCCCCTCGGCGTCCCGTTTCCACTCGTTTTCGGCCTGGAACCTTCCTTTTGTCGTAAAAATATTTGCTATATAATCCCCCGGACCCCTGGAGGTCCGTAATATCGTTTTCTCGTCGTGTTTTGTTTCGAGCTGTTTTCTGCCAGATTTGTTTTGATCTAGAAGCACCATGGTCTCCAACAACAAGGACAAGGGACCTTTGAAGGAAAATATTCAAGACCCGGAACTGAAGGAAGAAGACGCAAGAGAGGATGAGGAAGAAGTGGAGGAAGCTCCGCAGGAACACCAGCGAGCCACCGTTGCAAGCATTGGCGTGATATCAAATCCATCCAACATCAAGAGGAGTGCGCGAATCGCTACCGGAGGAGCGGTTCCACGTCATTACTTGGCTCCAAGGACATCTTCTCCGAGCAATTATAACCCTTACCGCAATCTAATCTACGATCGTCAAACTGAAAGGACCCCCAAGGTAGTGTTGCCAAGTAATTGGGATATAGATCGTTCTGACATTGCAGGAGAGATGAAATCTGAAGCTGAAGGATGGGGAAACAACTCTAGGAGTTGGAATTCACCACCTGACATGATTATGAGCCGCGTTGAGCACAACTCGGAGATGATTCGCAACCTCACCTATGAGATTGAAGATTTAAAGGAGCTGGTTAAGAAGCTTGTCGAGAAGAATCCATCGCCATCATCACCGAAGGAGTAATTCATCATCGGTATTGGCATCCCCTTGGTTTGTTCCAAGCTTGGGGGAGTGCCGCGGTATCACATCATCATTACCTTTATCTTTTACTATCAAGTAGTGTCATATCATGAGTAGGGAAGTTATCATATGGAATAGTATGCAATGTGGAAGTATCTCTCTTAGTTAGTTATCTATGTATCCGTTGGTGTGAGTTATCGTTATGGAATATTAATGAGAAGTCTTATCATTTACTTTTTGCACACCTTATTTTAGTTTGCAATCTCTATTATATGATTACTCTTGACATGAGTATTGATATCACTTTGGGAGCATCGAGTAAATCTATTTGGTTTTGGCAAACTTAGCATTGGTCAATAGCAACAACATCTTGATGTTTAATTAAAAGAGAGAAATACACTTAGATATATTACTATTATCTCTATGCTTAGTATTCTGAAGTTAAAATTGCTTGTGCTTATGAGAAAGATGCATGATTGTTCTATCATATGTATATTTGTTTTTTTCCCTCAACCTTTATGCTTGCTATCAAACCCTGCTAGCCAAAGACCTGTATCGAGAGGAGATGCTTCTCATACATCCATAACCTTAGACCAAACCTATGCCATTTGTGTCCACCATACCTACCTACTACATAGTATTTTCTGCCATTCCAAGTAAATACTTCATGTGCTACCTTTAAATAATTCAAACTATACTACTCCTTATTTGTGTCAATGTTTTATAGCTCATGAGGAAGTATGTGGTGTTTTATCTTTCAATCTTGTTGGGCGAACTTTCACCAATGGGCTAGCGGCACATCCGCTTATCCAATAATTTTGCAATAAGAGCTGGCAACGGGGTTCCCAGCCCCAATTAATAACTTTCATTAATAATTCTCTTCACATGTTTTGCTCTGATTTATCAGTAAGCAACTTAATTTTGCAATAGACACTCCTCCATGGTATGTGAATGTTGGAAGGCACCCGAGGATTCGGTTAGCCATGGATTGAGAAAGCCAAGGTTGGGGGGAGTGTCATCCTTAATAAAACTAAAATACATGTGTAAACAAAAGAGAAGGGGGATGATCTACCTTGCTGGTAGAGATGTCGTCCCTCATGGGAGCCGCTCTTGAAAGGTTCGTTTGGCAAGGGGGTTAGAGTGCCCGCTACCATTCGTTGACAACAACAAACACCGCTCAAAATCTTACTTTTATGCTCTTTATATGATTTCAAAACTTAAAAAGCTCTAGCACATGATTTAATCCCTGCTTCCCTCTGCGAAGGGCCTGTCTTTTACTTTTATGTTGAGTCAGTAAACCTATTTCTCTCCATCTCAAGCAAGCAATTGAGTTGTTGTGAACCAATCATTTATGCTATGATTCAGTTAATCATGTCTTTTATACTTTCTTGTTTAGTACCAATTTTATCTGAATGAATATGACTTTGAAGTTATCAATGATTATGAGGAGATTGTTATGCTTAAATATGGAAGCCCAGCTATAAATTCTAATATGAAAGCTTTGCTTAGAAGTACAATCCGTTAGTAGTTCTCTGACCAAGAACAAAGTTTGCCATCACCAACTATGATTTCTTATGCACCTTTACTTGTGATTTCTCTTTACCTATTTCAAGATGAGTTATATGAGGAAGTTGTTTACGAGAATGTCTTGTGTGAATGAATATGATGCTTCTTGTCCGTATTTTATTTATCGACTCTTCACTCCATAAACATGTGGTCTTGTTTATCGAGCTCAGTTTCGCTTGAGGACAAGCGAGGTCTAAGCTTGGGGGAGTTGATACGTCCAATTTGCATCACTATTTTGTATCATAATTTGCTGTTATTCATTGATATATTTCATATTGGGATACAATACTTATGTTATTTCATCTATTTTGCATGTTTCATCATCATTGGAGGATCAAGCACCGGAGCCGGATTCTGCTTGGAAAAAGCACCGTCGAACGCAATATTTCGGAAGATCAAGCTGTGGAAGGAAATTTCACGTAAATTCCTATTTTTCCGAGATGACGGAGGGAGCCGGGAAGGGGAAGAAGAGGGGAGCCACTGTGGGCCCAGACCACAGGCCGGCGCGGCCCATGGCCTGGCCGCGCCACCCTGTGGTGTGGGGGCCCCACAGCCCCTTTCGCCTCCTTTTCTTCGTGTACTCCTTCGTCTCATAAACCTAAGCCACAGAGAGGACCTCACGAAGGGTTACAGCCGCCTCTGCGGGGCGGAGAACACCAGAGAGAAAAGAGCTCTCCGGCGGGCGAGGAATCCGCCGGGAAATTCCCTCCCGAAGGGGAAATCGACGCCATCGCCATCGTCATCGAGCGGGACATCATCTCCATCATCATCATCATCATCTCCACCATCTACACCGCCATCACCACCGCTGCACCTCGTCACCGCTGTAACAATTCGGGTTAAATCTTGATTGTATGATAGGGAAACTCTCCCGGCATTATCCTCTACTTGTTATTGATGCTATTGAGTGAAACCATTGAACCAAGGTTTATGTTCAGATTGTTATTCATCATCATATCACCTCTGATTGTATTCCATATGATGTCTCGTGAGTAGTTCGTTTAGTTCTTGAGGACATGGGTGAAGTCTAAATGCTAGTAGTGAATTATGGTTGAGTAATATTCAATGTTATGATATTTAAGTTGTGGTGTTATTCTTCTAGTGGTGTCGTGTGAACGTCGACTACACGACACTTCACCATTTATGGGCCTAGGGGAGTGCATCTTGTATTCGGTTGCTAATTGCGGGGTTGCCGGAGTGACGAAACCTGAGCCCCGTTAGTATATCGATGCAAGAGGGATCGCGGGATCTCGAGTTTAAAGGCTGTGGTTAGATTTATCTTAATTACTTTCTTGTAGTTGCGGATGCTTGCAAGGGGTATAATCACAAGTATGTATTAGTCCTAGGAAGGGAGGTGCATTAGCATAGGTTCACCCACACAACACTTATCAAAACAATGAAGATTATTAAACCACATGAAGCGAAAGTACTAGACTAAAATCCCCGTGTGTCCTCAAGAACGTTTGGTCATTATAAGTAAACAAACCGGCTTGTCCTTTGTGCTAAAAAGGATTGGGCCACTCGCTGCAATTATTTCTCTCGCATTTTACTTACTCGTACTTTATTCATCTGTTACATCAAAACTCCTTGAATACTTGTTTGTGAGCATTTACAGAGAATCCTTCATCGAAACTGCTGCCAACACCTTCTGCTCCTCGTTGGGATCGACATTCATACTTATCGAAGATACTACGATACATCCCCTATACTTGTGGGTCATCAAGACTATTTTCTGGCGCCGTTGCCGGGGAGTGAAGCGCTATTGGTAAGCGGAATTGGTAAGGAAAACCTTTCTTGTTTGTGCTGATTTTATTTCTGCCTGCTGCTATAAATCATTATGGAGAGATATTCTCTTCAATTTCTATTTGGGAAATCTACTACTACTGCAACGGTAGTCGATGAAGCGCCAGGTGAGGAAGTAGTACCATATAAAATACCTATGAAAATTATTGAACGTGTTATGGATACTATGATACATCCCCTATACTTGTGGGTCATCAGCTGTCTCCCATGATGAGGAGGGAGTAGTTCTCCCTCGAGGCTGAGGGCTCTACCGGTAGCTATGTGGTTAATCTCTCTCCCATGTACCTCAATACAATGATCTCATGAGCTGCCTTACATGATTGAGATCCATATGATGAGCTTTGTATCACTATTAATCTATGTGCTACTCTAGTGATGTTATTAAAGTAGTCTATTCCTCCTTCATGATGTAAAGGTGACGGTGTGTGCATCATGTAGTACTTGGCGTAGGTTATGATTGTAATCTCTTGTAGATTATGGAGTTAACTATTACTATGATAGTATTGATGTGATCTATTCCCCCTTTCATAGCTTATTGGTGACGGTGTGTATGCTATGTTAGTACTCGGTCTAAATTGCAACGGTCTATTACACTCTAGAGTGCCCCAACAATTGGTGTTATGTGCAAATTTCTCAATTGCGAAGGGTTCCAAGTCAAAGAGTGGGTTTCCTTCAATGGCTCCTGCTTGGTTGTTCGCGCCAATCAGTGACAATGACAGCTGGTGGTCATGTGGCAAATAATAGAGGTGTAAAAAAAGTGTGGCAAATTGTAAAATGCCTCGTAATACTCGTTGTATGGCCTATGGTATCATAGTCAATATGCCTTCTGAATATTTCTCGCAGAAAATGCTTTCTAAATATGTTGGAAACAAATGAAAACAAGTTGAAGGAGCATTTCTCATGTTTTCATCTTGTGAAAGTGCACCACGTGTACATTACAGGTCACCCTACAAGGAATGCTATTATTGAGTGGTGGGGAGGTGGGGGACTTGGTGGGTTTAGAAATGCACGAATATTTGATAGTCAATTTGAGAAGCAAGGGTATGTGAAAATAGGCTCACACGAAAACAGAGTGGAGGGCCAGAGCCTTTGGGATGAATAGGTAAGAGCATGTTTAACATATCCCTATTTTTCTGCCCCGTAAAACGCGAGTAGAGGGCCCTGTATTCACTTTCCACCAGCCAAAAACTCATTCGAGCTAGCAGACCCCGTATTCCCACCTCGTAAAACAGAATCCTACGGAAAATTAGAGTTCCGAACCAAAATTGCAACCTATCACGAATTAACCCTCCCAAAACCCCCAACCAATTCACCCAAATCAAACTCGGCGGCACAGAGGATCCCAGAATTTGATGGGAGCAACTCACCTCGGCGGGCAGCAGCAGCGACTGGAGCGGGACGACCCTGACGGAGGAGCCCAGGGGCACGGCGGACCCGCGCGTGCCATTCCTCCTTGAGGCAGAGGAAGCCCTCGAGCGCGGGAGCCGGGGCGTCGAGCTTGGCGCCCAGCGCCGGGTCGGCGAGGGTGGGCTTGACGGCCTCGCGCACCACGAAGCGCGCGTCGGGCGGGGACGGCGGCGGCGCCGTAACGGTCTGCGTGGCCACGGGGGACCGCTTGATCCCCACCGTCGGCGCCATGGGGTTCCCTCTACGGTGAGGGGGAGGTGGAGGTTGGGTGGCGGTGGCGGTTGCCGGGAACGGCGGGGCGGAGGAGATCGGGCGGCGGCGGCGGTTGGGTTTCGCTGAAATCCTTCGCGCGCAGTGGAGGGGAGAATGTTGGTTTGACCCTCTATTCCTCTCCCCACCCCGCACAAGTAGGGGGCGAAAGAGCCGCCCCGTAGCCAAAACTGAAAAAAAGTTCGATACGGGAGACTGATTTACGGGGTCTGCTAGACGGCCGGTTAGAGCTCTACCCCGTATATCGACGGTTATTTTACGGGGTTAGGCCTTTTAGGGGGTCTGTTAGACTTGCTCTAAAGAAGATGACTACAATGGCCCAGGGACAAATAGGGGACTTTCTAAGGGAAAATGGTGATCTAGAGACGGCTGATGGTGCTGAGAATGAAGAAGCAATAAGAAATAAGAAATTTGTGGCCAAGTTTGTCTTGTAAAGTTAATGAAAAGAATGTGCAATTACAAGCACCTAAATGCGAGTACCAGGGGAGAAGTGAATGTGGGAACAAATTTACTTAATTTCAAGGGAAAAAAGGGAATTGCTTTTCTCTTTGTTTTTTCATAAAACTAGGAATTTCTTTTTATCTTAGTTCAAAGGTGTTCGAGAAGTCATGATCAACTTTTTGGGAGGGTCGTTCAAATTTTTTGCTCGTATTTTTTTAAAACACAGTAAAACGCAGACGCTCACAAACACGCACGTACACTCTATGAACGCTCGCATGCACACCCTACACCTATGAGAACCTCTGCTCGTCTATTTTTTGGAAAGTTTATATTCACCAATTTGTTTTTCGAAAGATCATAAGAGCAAATAGTTGAAGTCTGTATCTTGAGAAAAATTGATAGCGCATCCTTCCGTCAGTTTTCGAGGCCTAATCTCGGGAGTTTTGTGAAGGCCAATGAATGAGAGTTTGAACTATTTGTCATTTCGTTTTTGTGCCTCTAGACGCCCACATAGAGATGGCTATCGCATCATGCCCATCGGCACAGATGCTGCAACGCGTAGACGTACGGAACTCTTCAAGATCCGGCACATCATGGTCCATGATTGCTTAGCGAATCCAGTCGCCGTCAAGCCGTCGACATCGTTGGAGCAACGACGTACGGTGTGTTGTGTGAACTCGTATGTAGCGCAGAGCAAGTAAATTGAAGGTGCACAGGGGCAAGCATGGAGGTCCGAAAGGAAATGCAACGTGAAACGGGCCATTTCAAGATATTGCCCACCATAAGCTACGATACCCCTTGGCTTCAACTTTTTTTTCGCGGAAAGTGAAGATAATATTACTTCTACGTTCTTACAGGAAGATTCCAAAGTACAAGAAAATTACAAAGAGGCCCTTCTTCTAGATCCCTACTAAGGTGACGAACTGGAACCGTCGGTGGCGCGCCGCTGCCGCTGCTCCGCCTCATGCCTTGGATAGTAGCCATCCCCATGGTAGCTGGGAAGTCACCGGTCGCCGGATCCGCAGATCCTACTCGCGGGAACCCCGTCGTCGTCGCGCTAGAGGTCAACATCGTCTTCAACTTCATCTACAGCTTCCGGATCCTCCGCCACATCTGATTTGGCCAGGGCACAACGAACACGCCATATATGCAGATCGGCGGGCTCGGGAAAGTCGGTCGCCTCACGAAGAAGCTTTGAGGAGCACCGCCGCGAGAGGGGAAGCCGCCCGAGAGCAAAACTCTACCATTTCCAGAGGACGTGTGAAGGTGTGTATCTCGCGGTTCGAGCTGAATTTGATCAATGCTTTTTTATCTACGTTTTTTTTATCGGCGATGGTTGTGATCTTTTGAGGGCTTAACACGATGACTTCGCATCTGTTTACTACAATAAGCTCTACTACTATAAGTTTTGATTAGCTCGAGCGAGAGAGAGAGAGCGAGGATGGCGTTACTGCTTGTAGTCATTCCATAGGTGGTCCAAAGACCAGTTTATAATTTTCCTGTTAAGGATTTTGAATAGTTAATGGATCAGATTCTTCGCAAAGAAAAGACGACATTGCGCAGCGTGAAAGACACATAGCTAGGTAGAAAAGAAAGTAGTCCGTATATACCGTCAGATTGGTAACATTGTAGTAACATGCACGCAGGAGGCGGTAAAAGTTTCCTGGAAAGCAAAACCCAAAAATTCCTCACACGGTCACGGGCGAGCTAGGTGCCTGCGTGCAGAGTGCGTACGCCCACGCCGCAGTTCGTCGTAGCCAGAAGTAGAAACCTGCGAGGCCTTGCTCAGGCCCGATGGCCATCGCTATAGCGCACCCGAATCGTGAAATTTCAGGATGGATAGCAAGCGAATCAGGAGCGAAAGCGACGAGTAGTCGAGTACTCATCACAGGATGCGTGGCGCCTGGCTTTCCCGTCTCCATCGGCCGATACGATACGACGGGACGAGGGTGCTGCGTCGAGCAGGGCCCCGCCACCAGGTGACGCGGGACAGAGATCCTCGTCCTCTACGACCGGTCGTGCAACAGCAAGCAGCAGGCGCTGCGGCGCACGGCAACGTTTCGTGTTTTCTGAGGTTTGAATGCAATCCGGTGCACCGCCACCGGTCAGGCTGTTTACTCTTCTCCTTGTTATTTGACACCCCCTTCTTTCTACGACAAACATCTGAGGTTTGAAACTCACAGTTTTAGTCAGACCTCGAGCATCACGACAAATCCAGGGTCGCCGCCCCGATGTAGCAGCCAGATCGAACTTCGCAGTTACCCAAAGATGAACCAGCTGGGTTGACGAACTCGTTGTCCACAAAGATCTTCAAGTCACCTCCAAAATTCCATGCCAGCTCAAGAACAAGCCTCGTAAGACCATTGCTTGAAAGACGTGTTGAGGCCGCCGCCCCATATTCACCTTCACCGACCACAGAGCCACGTTGCCTGTTCACCACGAACCAGTCACACCGTGACGGCTAAGAAAACTCCACTGCAACACCTCCAACAAGCTAGCGACGTCTCCGTCACCACCGCTCGCCCTCGACGGAGCTTAGGTTTTCAACTTGAGATCTTAGAACCACACACGTCGGTCGGGATCAAGCACTCCACAAAGATGCCAACAAGAAGGAAAACTACCCTCTAAGGCGTCGCCATCTCCTTCACCAACTGAAGTTCGTGCAAAGTTTTCGCCCAGAGGTCATTCAGACCGTGAAGCGAGAGGAGCATCAAGATAGGTAGGCTGGCCCTGCCGCCGACCACCGAGCTCCACTGCAAGCCGTGGAGGTTGCGGCGCCTCCAACCGTGGCCCAACTATAACTATGTTTCCAACACAACCATCAATCCAGGGCCACTGTCCCAGCTCCTCGTCACACATTGCACGCAGCCATGGCACTGGCGGACAAAAGCCAGGGATGCCACCACCTCTTGCTGCACCGACACCCGGCCCAACTATAATTGTGTTTCCTTTTATCGAATGGTTTAGATAAGAATTAACTTAGCGCAAATCCAACACGATGACCCATTTCATCCCTGTGTGTCAATGAGCTTAGGGCACGGCCCAACACCGGGTTTACGTGTGCACGACACGATGCGGAAGTGCACATTGTCCTCCCTTGTCCTACGATTCCGCCGTCACGCCCTAAATGGGTTGGAGGTGAGCAGTCTACGATTTGGGCCGGTACATGGGCCATTTAGTGAAGGTTATTACTGAATTTTCTGCTAGACTGGGGACGACGGTATAGGTTCGACCCCATGAAGTGATGAAGGTCCATCAGTGCATGTTCGATTCCGCCACCCCGTCGCCGCTATCTGGAGTAGCGTGGGTGATTGTCATATTTTTCTCCACCTCTTGCATGTGGCATGGCAGTTCAGATGTCATCTTTTTCTCCACCTGTTGCCTATGGCATAGAAGTTCAGGCTCTATAGAAAACCGAGTGCCCATCACATGCCCTTGTCGTGGCCGCCACTGTCACGTAAGGCCACACCAACGCAAGAGGAGCTCATGCTTGGCGGCTGCACTCCTAGATCCGGCCAGGACAACTTGCCTTCATCGATAGTGTAGTCGGTCGCACACCCACGAGTTGCCCCCCCACAACCCATTTGTCCAAATGCACAACCAAGTTGCGAGGTACAAATTTATCGCAATTTGTCATCGATAATTATCTAGTAACGTATGTGTGACCGTTCTTCCTACTTTTTTTATGCACATATAATGGCAGATAGCTCCGACAAGTTTTGTACAACCATTTCCCAATACATCCCGAGGTTTTGATGGCGCACGACGGTTGTTCTCATCCACGACCACAATGAGAAAATATTGCCAAAAATTTAAGGGCTCAGTAAAGGGACGTGCAACAGCGTTGGATCGTAAAAGAGAATTAAGCCGATCATGTCGAACTCTTTCACGACTACCTCCATCGCAAAAATGAACTATACCCTCCCATCGACATAACCAAATTGCATATGGCTTCGGAGCAGGGGCATGACCCAAGCCTTCCAGAAGAGGTAAGTCTCGGGGCTAAATTCGATCATATGATCAGATTGTCAAAAGAGAGGGTCTGGGCTTTGTAAATGACATGAACATATATGATCGTGGAAGATGTAGCCATGGCGGTGGTGGAAGAGCTAGGCAAGAAGGATCGTTTGCTCAGATAAGAGGCTAGTTAGGGTTTAGATTTGGAGGGGATCACATGTCTATGGTGTAGACGTGTATGGTGGTGTGTGCTGCCATCCTTGGTAGCGTAGAACGCATAGATTGTTGGTTTCACATCACCACCTAGCATTGTAGCCGTTACACTGGGTTCTTCATCATTGCGATTTTTTTACGAACAGTAAAAACCGTGGGTAGGTCCTCTCAGTTGAACCCATCACAAGTTCACAACACGCAGCACAGTGCGATGGTGCGTAGCTAGCAGCAAGCTGAAGCTAGGCACATCGCGTCTGCTCCGTATAAAACGCGCACCAACAGCAACTCCTCTACTCGCTCGCTAGAGCTGCTAGCACTCGCGCGCCATGCCCGAGATGGCACCTCCTTCCCCTGCCACGCTACTCCTCCTCTGCTCCCTCCTCCTCGCTCCGTTGGCCGTCGGCGAGCCCCAGCGCACGTCCTACATTGTCCACATGGACAGGTCCGCCGCGCCGCTGCACCACGCCGGCGACTGCCACGCCTGGTACACCGCCATCCTGGCATCGCTGGCGGCCGCGTCGCCGGACAGCGCGTGGGGTACCCCGCAGCATCTCTACACCTACACCGATGCGCTGCACGGCTTCGCCGCCACGCTCTCCCGCTCAGAGCTCCGCGCGCTCCGCCGCACGCGGGGCTTCGTGTTGGCGCACCTGGACCGCCGCGCCGCCATCGCCCACGACACCACGCGCTCCCAGGAGTTCCTCGGCCTCAGCTCGTCCAGTGGGCTTTGGCCGGCGGCAAATCTCGGCGAGGGCGTCATTATTGGCGTGGTGGACACTGGGGTGTGGCCCGAGAGCGCGAGCTTCGACGACGCCGGCATGCCTCCGGTGCCGTCCCGGTGGCGCGGAGCGTGCGAGCCGGGCCAAGAGTTTCCCGCCACCAAGTGCAACCGCAAGCTGATCGGAGCGCGCTACTTCAACAGGGGCTACGTGGCGAAGCACACCGCCACTAGCATCTCCATGAACTCGACGCGCGACACAGAAGGCCACGGCACGCACACGGCGTCCACCGCGGCTGGCAGCCCCGTGAAGTGTGCGTCCTACTTCGGCTATGGGCGTGGCACGGCGCGTGGAGCTGCCCCACGCGCCCATGTCGCGGCATACAAGGTCGGTTGGCGCATCGAATGGCAGATGTCCGACGTACTGGCCGGCATGGACGCTGCGATCGCGGACGGCGTGGACGTCATCTCCATCTCCGCGGGCTTCGACGACGAGCCGCTGTACGCGGACCCAGTGGCCGTCGCCTCGTTTGCCGCCATGCAGCGCGGCATCATCGTGTCCGCATCGGCGGGGAACCAAGGCATGGACGGCCTCGGTACCTTGCACAACGGCGTGCCGTGGCTGCTTACCGTCGCGGCCGGCACGGTGGACCGGCGGATATTTGCTGGCACCGTGAGCTACGGCGGCGGCAACACGACGCAAGCGACCGCAACGATCGCCGGGATTACATCGTACCCGGCTAATGCTTGGATTTCTGAAACGAAGATGGTGTACGACGACACCTTGTCGGCGTGCAACTCGTCGGATCTTCTCCAGACTCTGGCTCTGCCGACAATAATCGTGTGCCGTGACATGGGCATCGGAGGTATCTTCATGCAGATGAAGACCGTCTCCAAGGCCGGCCTCGCTGCCGCCATCTTCATCACCAACAATGATGGCAAATTTCTGCTGTTTTCCATGCCGGCAATCCTGATCAGCCCGAAGGATGCGCCGGCGCTGCTGAATTACATCGCTTCCAGCTCGCACCCGAGTGCCACCATCACGTTCCAGCAGACGGTCCTCGGGGTACGGCCGGCGCCGGTGGTCGCGGGGTACTCTGCTAGAGGGCCGTCGCGGAGCTACGCCGGCGTGCTCAAGCCCGATCTACTGGCGCCGGGGGACAGCATCCTGGCGTCTTGGTCACCGGTCTCTCCGATGGCGCGCATAGGCCGGACTGATCTGGTCGGCGACTTCATGGTCGATTCCGGGACGTCCATGGCGTGCCCGCACGCGAGCGGCGTGGCGGCATTGCTGCGGGCGGCGCACCCGGATTGGAGCCCCGCCATGATCAAGTCCGCCATGATGACCACGGCGAGCAGGGTCGACAACACCCTCGCGCCGATCACCGATGGCAACGGCAACGGCATCGCGAGCCCGCTCGCTATGGGCTCGGGCCATATCAACCCCAACTCCGCGATGGATCCCGGTCTTGTGTTCGACGCCGGCTCCGCGGACTTCGTCGCTCTCCTCTGCGCCGCCAAGTACACGGAGGCCCAGATCGCGGCGATCACGAGGTCGTCTTCCAACTGCTCCTCCGCCTCTTCCAGCGACCTGAACTACCCGTCCTTCATCGCCACCTTCGACGCCAACGCCACCAACGGGAAGATGCGCTTCAAGAGGACGGTGACCAGCGTCGGGGAGGGCCCGGCGACGTACCGCGCGTCGTGGTCGTCGCCCAGCAACGTCGCCGTGGACGTGACGCCGTGGACGATGGAGTTCGGCGGCGCGGGGCACAAGGGCATGTTCGAGGTTGAGATCAAGCTGAACGCGCCCACCGGCGGCGAGCCGGCCTTTGGTGCTCTTGTTTGGGCCGACGACAGCGGCAGGTACAGGGTCACGACCCCGTTCGTGGTGCTCTGAAGTTCGTGCTAACCAAGCGCGCCCCATGTCAATTTGTTTCGTCTGAAATAATGTTGTTCGTGAACTCTTTATTTCGGCTTGGACTGATAGACGAATTGTTGTCACTAGTTTGGATTGGGACGTTGGGTGATCATCAGAAGCAGTACTAGTTTGTTTCAGTCTTTCAGAGTTTAAGTTTTTCGATCATGTCTAATTCTGTCAGAAAAAGACCTTGCCTCACCTCGCTTTGAACGCCGAGCTCGACGACTAAAATTGCTTCCGGAGCCTTCCCTGCACCGTTTCTCGGCACGAAGCCACGAACACCACCTGAACACCACCTCTGTAGGGCACTTACTATAGTAGAGAAGACTTCTCATAACATTTCACGTAATCTAGAGAAAATAATAGAGATAATTATCCCTAGCAATAAATAATACAAATTAATTTGCTAGAAGACATATCCCACTATGCATAAAATAGCTTTCTCTTATTTTCCAAGAGATGATCTCTTAGCTAAGTTGTGATAGCTATGTTGTCCTAACATAGCCGGTCTCAAGCGCAGGTAAAGGAGGAGGGTTGTGATAGGTTTGGCGAGCCAACGTAAAAAACCCAGCCACTTATGGAGATGAAACCCAAAAGATTTTCGTCGGGACGTAACCCTCTTAACGACGCACCATATCGGAACCCGGGTGTGGTGTCAAATCGGCAAGGGCCGGGTCGTCACGCCGTATCTTGATCTGGATACGGTGGCAAGTGAGCAAGGATCGGGTCGTCACATCCTTAGTGGCGCGCTACATCGGCGCTCGGGTGTAATGGAAAATGAGCAAGGGTCTTCGCATTTGACTGCACGAGTGCGAAGGGTAAGGAAGCTAGCCGAGCCTAAGAGGTTTCATTTAGGTAGCTGGAACGTAGGGTCCTTGACAGGTAAGATTTGGGAGCTAGTTGATACAACGGTGAGTAGAGGTGTTGATATCCTTTGCGTCCAGGAGACTAAGTGGAGGGGACATAAGGCGAAGGAAGTAGAGGATACCGGCTTCAAGCTGTGGTATACGGGAACGGCTCCAAACAGAAATGGAGTAGGCATCTTGATCAACAAGAGTCTCAAGTCTGGAGTGGTAGACGTCAAGAGATGTGGGGACCAGATTATCCTGGTCAAGCTGGTAGTTGGGGACTTAGTTCTCAATGTTATTAGCGCTTATGCCCCGCAAATAGGCCACAATAAGAACACCAAGAGGGAGTTCCAGGAAGGCCTAAACGACTTGGTTAGGGGTGTACTTTGTCGCGAAAAGCTCTTCATAGGAGGAGACCTTAATGGCCACGTGGGTACATCTAACATAGCTTTTGAAGGGATGCATGGGGGCTTTGGCTATGGCATCAGGAATCAAGAAGGGGAAGATGTCCTAAGCTTTGCTTTAGCGTACGACATGATCGTAGCTAACACCCTCTTTAAAAAGAGAGAATCACATCTAGTGACTTTTAGCAGTGGCCACCACAGTAGCCAGATTGACTTCATCCTCTCAAGGAGAGAAGACAGGAGTGCGCGCCTAGATTGTAAGGTGATACCCGGAGAGACTGTTGTCCATCAGCATAAGCTTGTGGTGGCTGACTTCCGCTTTCGACTTCGTGTCAAGCGGGATAAACGTGGGAAAGTCGCTAGAACGAAGTGGTGGAAGCTCAAAGGGGAGGTAGCCCAGACATTCAAGGAGAGGGTCATTATGGAGGGCCCTTGGGAGAAAGAAGGTGATGCGGACAATATGTGGATGAAGATGGCGACATGTATTCGTAAGGTGGCCTCAGAGGAGTTCAGAGTGTCCAGGGGAAGTAGAAGCGAAGTTAGGGATACCTGGTAGTGGAACACTGATATCCAGAAGGCTATTAAGGAGAAGAAGGATTGTTTCAGACGCCTGTACCTGGATAGGAGTTCAGACAACATGGAGAAGTACAAGATGACAAAGAATGTCGCAAAGCGAGCTGTGAGCGAAGCAAGGGGTCAGGCGTATGAGGACCTCTACCAGCGGTTAGGCACGAAGGAAGGCGAAAAGGACATCTATAGGATGGCCAAGATCCGAGAGAGGAAGACGAGGAATGTTGACCAACTCAAATGCGTCAAGGACGGAGCAGACCAGCTCCTGGTGAAGGACAGGGAGAGTAAGCATAGATGGCGGGAGTACTTCGATGGGCTGTTCAATGGGGAGACTGAGAGCTCTACCATTGAACTGGACAACTCCTTTGATGATACCAGTAGGCGTTTTGTGCGGCGAATCCAGGAGTCTGAGGTCAAGGAGGCGTTGAAAAGGATGAAGGGAGGCAAGGCAATGGGCCCTGATTGTATCCCCATTGAGGTGTGGAGAGCTCTCGGAGACATAGCTATAGTATGGTTAACTAAGCTCTTCAACTCCATTTTTCGGGCAAACAAGATGCCAGAAGAATGGAGACGCAGTATATTAGTACCAATCTTTAAGAACAAAGGGGATGTTCAGAGTTGTACTAACTACCGTGGAATTAAACTTATGAGCTATACAATGAAGCTATGGGATTGGCGGCGGCGGCGTCTCTGGAAGTATTTCCGTATCGTGGCTCTCGGTACAGGGGTATTCGCGACGAAAGCTATAAGTAGGCGGAAGGGTAGGTCAGGAGGCGGCGCGAGGGGCCCACACCATAGGGCGGCGCGGGCCCCCCTATGGCCGCGCCGGCCTATGGTGCCGGGCCCTCGTGGCCCCACTTCGTTATCCCTTCGGTCTTCCGGAAGCTTCGTGGAAAAATAAGACCCTAGGCGTTGATTTCGTCCAATTTCGAGAATATTTCCTTTGTAGGATTTCTGAAACCAAAAACAGCAGAAAACAAGAATCGGCGCTTCGGCATCTTGTTAATAGGTTAGTGCCGGAAAATGCATAATAATGATGTAAAGTATGTATAAAACATGTGAGTATTATCATAAAACTAGCATGGAACATAAGAAATTATAGATACGTTTGAGACGTATCAACTGTCTACAAGAATAGAAGCACACGTAGACATCAAACATTGGATGTTATTAATAACAAGGTTATGTCATTGGTTGAATGATATAATGGACACACACCCAAATAAGCGTAGCATAAGATCAAGTCATTAAGTTCAATTTGCTATAAGCTTTCGATACATATTTGCCTAAGTCCTTCGACCATGAGATCATGTAAATCACTTACACCGGAAGGGTACTTTAATTATATCAAATGCCATTGCGTAAATGGGTGGTTATAAAGATGGGATTAAGTATTTGGAAAGTGTGAGTTGAGGCATATGGATCAATAGTGGGATTTGTCCATCCTGATGACGGATAGATATACTCTGGGCCCTCTCGTTGGAATGTCGTCTGATTAGCTTGCAAGCATATGATTGGATCATAAGAGATGACATACCACGGTATGAGTAAATAGTACTTGTCGGTAACGAGGTTGAACAAGGTATGGAGATACCGATGATCGAACCTCGGACAAGTAAAATATCGCGAGACAAAGGGAATCGGCATCGTATGTAAATGGTTCAATCGATCACTAAGTCATCGTTGAATATGTGGGAGCCATTATGGATCTCCAGGTCCCGCTATTGGTTATTGCTCGGAGAGGAGTCTCGACCATGTCTGCATAGTTCGCGAACCGTAGGGTGACGCGCTTAAGGTTCGATGTCGCATAAGTAGATTTGAATATGGTATGGAGACGAAGTTTGTTCGGAGTCTCAGATGGGATCCAGGATGTCACGAAGGTCCGGAATAGTCCGGAGAATAAGATTCATATAAGGGAAGTTGATTTCTGGGTTTGGGAAAAGTTCGGGATTTTTCCGGTGGAAGACCGGAAGGTTCTAGAAGGTTCCGGAGGGGTCCACCATGGGGCCCACGACCTAGGAGGGCTAGCATGGGCCGAGGGGATGCTCCCTGGCCTAATGGGCCGGGGGCACATGTCCGGCCGGGCATAACCGAACCGAAACCGAAAACCGAAGCCGAAAAAACCTAACTGAACCCAAAAATTCGGTTTTATCAGTTTACAGTTAAGATTACAGTTAGCAGAATCACTAACCATTTAACCCTCGGTTTTTTCGGTTTTAAACCGAAAAACCGCGGTTTTAACCGAAATTAACCGCACAGCCCAGGCCCAGCCGTGGAGATACCCAGGCCGGCAGGCCCAGCAAGTCGATGCTCGTCCTCGTGGCCTCGTCCCGTCGTCAACTGTCTCGGCTTGGCCTCGCAGTCTCGCACCCCGCAGGCGCGCACGACAGGCGAGCAGAAGGGCGGCGCTAAACCCTAATCCTGCTGGCGGCGGGCCGACCGGCAAGCCCCCGCCGGATCCCCACGGGCCACGGCGACCCTCCGTCCCCTCCCGTCCGACCGTCCCCATCATCTCCACTCTGGCACTCTCCCGTCTCCACGACTCCACCATCCCCACGGGCCACGGCGAGTCGGCAACCCTCCGGCTGCATCCCCACGGGCCACGGCCACGAGCCCACGACCACGGCTCCACACCTCCACCATCTCCTCTAGTCGTCCTCTAATCGGCGCTCAGCGGCTCAGCCTCTCACTGCTCAAGCGGTCAGGCCTCAGGTAACCACGGGTCCACGGCTCCACGCCTCCACCTTACCTTACTTCTTACTTTCTTAGCACTTCTATTCTTTACAGATTTTAGAGATTGCTGGTAGATGTCATGTTTTGATGTATGAGAGAAATTTTAGAGATTTTAGAGATTGCTGGTAGATGTCATATTTTAGAAGTATGAGAGAAACTTTAGAGATTTTAGATATTGCTGGTAGATGTCATGTTTTAGATGTATGAGAGAAATTTCTTGTCTTGATTTAGATGTCCGAGACGGAGAGTCATAGTATGGCACACTTGGAAGTTAATCTTGGCTCCGGCACTGGTTCCGGCATTGGATCTGGTCCAGATTCGACCCCAATCAGCAGTGTCAAGAAACAAATGAACAAACGTAGCAAGATATGGCAGCACTTCACTGTCCATGAAAATGATCCAAATCGTGCCGTTTGTAACTATTGCGGTTCAAATCTGGGCTGCAAATCTTCAAGTGCTGGTACTTCTTCCCTAATAAACCATATGAAATCTTGCAAGAAGAATCCTACCAAGCTTGGTGGTCATCAAACAGAGCTTACATACCAACCTAGTGTTGATGGTAATTCCATTCCTTCGGGAGGTACTTGGCAATACAATGAGAAAGAGATCAGGGAAGCATTTGCTCGCATGATAGTAGCCGATGAGCTGCCATTCATATTTTCAGAAAAAGAAGGTTTTAGGTTCTTCATGTCCAAAGCTTGTCCTAGGTTCATTGTTCCATCTAGAACAACTATGTATAGAGATGTTATGGCTCTTTACAATTCTGAGAAAGCTAAGCTCAAAAAATATTTCATCGATTCCCGTCAAACTGTTTGCCTCACCACTGATTGTTGGACATCGTCAAAGGCTCAAGGATACATGGTTCTTACTGCACATTACATCACCCCTGAGTGGAATCTTCATAAAAAAATACTTAGCTTTGTGTTGGTAGATGGGCACAAAGGGGAGGAAATTGGGAAATCATTAGATAAACTACTAATGGAGTGGGGCATTGATAAAGTGTGCACTATTACCGTAGATAATGCTTCTTCCAATGATACTTGCTTAAATTACATGAAGAGTTCTTTGACAAATAGGGGCTGTACTATGGCAAAGGCTAAACACCTTCACATGAGGTGTGTGGCTCATATTCTTAATCTTGTGGTTGGAGATGGGCTAAAGATAATGTGCCATCCGAGTTAACGAGTTCGAAATGCTATCAAATACGTGAGAAGCTCTCCAACTAGGATGACTTTATTTAAAAAGTGTGTGGTAAAAAGCAAGGTAGAGAGTAAAGGTTTGCTTCATATTGATTGCTGCACTAGATGGAACTCCACGTATCTGATGTTAAATAGCGGTCAGAAGTTTGAGAGAGCTTTTTGTCAGTATGCACTTGATGATCCTAACTTGAAGAGTGAGCTAGCAAAAATGGGTTCGAGATAAGTTTCCTGCTGAACGCGGTGCTCCAACTCATGGTGATTGGGTATATATCCGTGAGTTTAAGAAGTTCCTCAAATACTTCTATGACCTCACCAATAAGGTTTCTGGCACCAAGTATATCACTTCCAACACTTTCTTTGAAGAGATTGCTGCTGTCAGCTATTTGTTGGGTGAATGGAGTGAACATGTGATTTGTGGTGATGATGAAATCTTTAAAACCATGGCTATCAAGATGAAGGATAAGTATGATAAGTATTGGGGTGATCCGGAGAAGATGAACAAATATATATTCATTGCTGCCATCCTTGATCCTAGGTATTAAATTGCTGCCATCTTTGTCAATATATGGCTATTGTTATCTTTAATTGTCTGGCTGATTATATATTCTTTGCTGCCATCCTTGATCCTAACTTCTCTTTTTTCATTACTTATGCAAGGACCAAGGAATCTCATTTCTTCAAGGACCTACTTGAGGACACATATGGCAGTACTAAAGGTAACTCAATATTGACTGCGACACACGAAGAATTTGTATCTCTTTTTGTAGAATACAAACAATTGTATGGTGCTCCTTCTACCGAATTTGTATCACAGTCTGAAATTACTCAAAATGCTCCTGAGAATTCTCTTATGAGAGAATGGTACAACAAGAGAATGCGACTTAATAATGTGGATGGTGCAAATAGCAAAACTGAATTGGAAAAGTACCTATCTGAGGATCCAGAAGAGCAATCTCCTGAATTTGATGTTCTTTGTTGGTGGAAGTGCAACTCTGCTCGTTTTCCCGTCCTTTCAAAACTGGCACGTGACATACTAGCAATCCCCATCTCGATCGTTGCATCTGAATCAGCTTTCGAGTACTAGTGGTCGTATTCTAGATGACTTCAGAAGCTCTTTGACCCCGATGACACTACAAGCCTTGATATGTACACAAGACTGGTTGCGCCGTAAGCGTATCAATATTGAGGCTGATCTTGCTGAGTTGACCAAGTTAGAGGAAGGTAAAAATGGTGTGCATTTCTATTGTTTATGAATTATACAACCTTGCATACTAATTCTATTCCTGGTGTTATAATGTAGATTTTGGAGTCCTCCAAGTGGATGATGATGAGATAATACCTCTTGAATGATCCTCATGTGTGGAGACGTGGTGGTTGGATGCTACAATCTGCATGTTTGTTCAAAGCAATATAGAGAATTCAATCAGCCGAATCGTTTCTGAACTAGCACAGACACAAGCAATCCCATGCATCTGCCTGTCATCTTATCTCCTTCCTTGGAGAATATATAATCAGATTTGTATATTCGTTGGAGAATCCTGGCAAGCACGGCTGTGAACTGTGATACATGATACTGTGCTATTTGCTATGTAGTAACTACTAATTAGTATGTACTGATCTGTGATGTATTGTGTCTTCCTCATGTTTGCTTGCTTCATTCCCTGTTACTTGCTATTCCGGCCGGACTTGCTATACTGTGCTATTTGCTATGTAGTATGTACTGATCTATGATCTATGATGTACTGAGGAATCTGTGATGTATTTCTATGTTTGCTTCATTCCTTGTTACTTGCTAGACTATGAATCTGTGATGTATCTGTGAATTTATTTGGCACAATATCTGTGAATATATCTCTCTTGTTATATTTTAGCATGAAGCAAAAAGGTCATGCCAAAATTTTCACTTGACCAATGCACCATAGAAAAGGACATGCGAAAAGTTGTCTCGCTGTTCAAAAAATCGCGTCAACTTTGGTTAATTTGGTTATTACCGAAACCGAACCGGATGTTATTGGTTATTACCGAAACCGAATCGTATTCTCGTATAAAACCGTATTTACCGAAGTATTGAAATCGTATTTACCGAAAACCCGTATAAACCGAACCGATTTAACCGAATGCGCAGCCGGAGGCACATGCCCCCCAAGGCCTAGGCCGGCCAACCCCTAGGGTTTCCCCAAAACCCTAGGGGGGATCAACTTGGGGGGGAAGAAATCTCTCTTCCCCCCACTTGGCCGCCGCCCCCCTAACCCTAGATGGGAAAGGGGGCCACCCCAGCCGACCTGGCCCCCAATATAAAGAGGGGAGGGGGTGGCCGGCCACCATCCCATCATTTCCCCCTCCTCTAGCCGCCTCTGTCCTCCACCATACGTTGTTCCGGCTTGGCGAAGCCCTGCAGCTTTTCTTCCTCCACCACCACCACCACGCTGTCGTGCTGCTGGAACTTGGAGGAGATCTACCACACCTCCGTTGCCCGCTGGAACGGGGAGAGGAAGGGCTTCATCGACACCGTACGCGCGATTGAGTACGGAAGTGCTGCCGGATTGCAGCACCGGGGACGATCGTCTACACCAACAACGAGATTAATCTCGTAGGCTTTGGAATCTTCGAGGGTTAGTCTCATCTCCATCTCGTTGCTTCGATCTTGTAGATTAGATCTTGGGTGTTCCATAGATTAGATCTTGGATTTATTCATCTTTGCGGTAGGAATTTTTTTGTTTTCTATGCAACGAACCCCATCAGTGGTATCAGAACCATGTCTATGCATAGATCTGTTGCACGAGTAGAACACAATGGTTTTGTGGGCGTTGATGCTTTTGTTGCTTTAGTTTGTGTACTTTGCATCTTGCGGGATGGTGGCAGGAAGCGGCCCGGGCTAACTTTACATGACCGCGTCTCATGAGACTTGCTCCACGCTTGACATGCAACTTGTATTGCATAAGTGGCTTTGCGGGTGTCTGTCTCTCCCACCATAGTGAAGATTACAATTTGCACTTTCTATTGTCAACACTAGTATCACCGTTGTGGTTCATGTTCGTAGGTAGATTGGATCTTACTCGAAAACCCTAAACCACGTAAAATATGCAAACCAAATTAGAGGCGTCTATCTTGTTTTTGCAGGGTTTGGTGATGTGATATGGCCATAATGTGATGATGATTATATCTGATGTATGAGATGTTCATTGTTGTATTATGGCAACCGGCAGGAACCTAATGGTTGTCTTTAATTTTTGTTAAAGACCTGCGTGTCTATTCATCATGTAATAGCTTTATTTCAAGTAGTTGTTATAGTAGCTATAAGTGATGGACAACCATGAAGCGGCGCCACTGACCTTGACGCCATGCTGGTGATGATGGAGATCATGTCCGTGCTTTGGAGATGGAGATCGAAAGCACAAGAAGAAAGGCCATATCATATCACACATTATGAATTGCATGTGATGTTAATCCTTTGGGATTTCTATTTTCGTGCCCTCGGTTCCTTAGTTGTTCTCAGTTTTTCCCAGCTCCTTAGTTTTTCCTCAGTTTTACCCAAGCCTTTGTCTGAAACCATCACACGTGATGTAACGGCCGGTTGCCCGACGGTTGACCGTTATCTTCTGACTAGTGGGGCCACGTAGAGCCCGCAAAGACACGTCGGACCATCCATCTTTGTTTGACCGTAAGCATCGCTGTATCCCTGACCAAAACGCGAACGAGTGGGGCTTCGGTATATAGAATGACAAGTGGGGCCATGACGCTGATACAAGGGGCAATACACGGGTAGGATTAGATTTTTAAACGGAGCTCTACAGCGATGGCACAGAGGAGGTGGCATGCGGGGTGCCGAGATGAGATCGACGTCCACAAAGAACTGCATGAGGCGAGACCAGATACATTAGATAGATATGAACTAGTCGCGTTTAGACATGCAAAGAAGAGAAGAAATGGTCGACGACATCGACGAGTACCTCAAAACTTTGACTGACCGTGTCGGACACGAACGCGAGCAATGTAGAGAAAACTAGTGTCTCTCCTTTCTGGCGTGTATAGGTGGGTGCTAGGAGAGTGTGGTGGCGAAGGGAAAGACCTCGCGGTGGTATGTGGCGTCCAGCATAGCGGGTCGGCGTGGCCGTGCCCACAACGGCGTGCATGCATGTTCGACATTGGCATCAGCATGTACGTTCGGCATTGGCCTCGGCGGTATCTCTGGTGTGTCAGTGATCGAATGAGGGGACGGGATTGAGGGTGCATCGTTTGGAGGCTGTGGTGCTCGAATCAAGGTGGGATTTGTTTCTTGTAGGCCAAAATGAATTTGAAACAAGTTTCATGTTGAAGGTTAGGTAACGAAATTTTGTAACTATCCCAAAATTATACTAGCGCCATGGTGAGGTTCTTTTTGATAGAGCTATACGGTTGGGCAAACTTTTTTGACACTTTTTAGATAGGGTTCCTTGTTGTTACACGCATGGCATGTATGAAAAATTTGGCGTCATTTGGAGATGTTCGAAAAAATCAATTTGCTTAAGCGCATGCCGTTTCGTCTCGCTGAAACCAGCTTTTCTAACAAGGTGATTTCTTCTACCTTCTCTAAATAACCTCAAATTTCATACAGCTGATCTTCTATACATAGATAGATAGATTGTTTCGTTTTTACATTTTTCGAACTTTTTATTTTCCTTTATAATACCCAATTGATTTTCAGGTCAAAACCTCGAAAAACAGCATCATGTATGGCATCATTTTCACCCTAAATTTAAAATTTTGTGAAACTTTCCCTTTTAGATATTCCTTTTTTGTTATAGGTATGGCATCATGTATGCCAAACTTGGTTAGGTCTCACTGAACCAGCTTTTGTAACAAATTAGGTTTTTTCTACCTTCATACAAAGATAGGTAATGGCTACAAGAAATCGGTGATGGTTTATCATTTTTTGCGTGAAAAGTAATGGCTACAAGAAATCGGTGATGGTTTATCATTTTTTGCGTGAAAATTAATGGTTACAGCAAATCGGTGATGGTTTATCATTTTTTGCGTGAAAAGTAATGGCTACAACAACTCGGTGATGGTTTATCATTTTTTGCGTGAAAATTAATGGCTACAACAAATCGGTGATGGTTTGTCATTTTTTGCGTGAAAAGTAATGGCTACAACAAAGGGAATCGGTGATGGTTTATCATTTTTTTGCGTGAAAAGTAATGGCTACGACAAATTGGTGATGGTTTATCATTTTTTTGCGTGAAAAGTAATGGCTACAACAAATTGGTGATGGTTTATCATTTTTTTGCGTGAAAAGTAATGGCTACAACAAATCGGTGATGGTTTATCATTTTTTTTTCGTGAAAAGTAGCGCGTGAAAAATAATACAGAAAACCGCCCTTTAGCATACTTAGAGGGTGGAAGCTAACCGCCGTCAGAGAGAGAGAGGGGTTATCCTGCCCGTTCCCTAGATCATACGATCAACGGTCGGGGGGCACGATCCGCGTGACATGGGCTAGACCAATCAGGGCAATGTTGCACGTCTGCGAGAATTTGTGAAGGGAGAGGGCAAAACTGAGTACTATCAAGAAACCAAGGGCACCTGAGTAGTAAACAGACTAAGGGATTCAAATTTGAGATTTAAAAAATGGAAAATGCGTGTTTTGTACAATGAAACCCATCTTGGCCTACCTCAAACTATTTGCAATACCAATATACATCAGTGTGAGAATTGTGGCCTCATTTAGACAAAGTATGTTTTGGGGAAAACTGTTTTGGGAAGGGCTTATTGTGGAAAACCATGCACCTTCATAGCTACTAGGTGATTTGAGAAGTGGCAATTTGTGGTAAAACTTGATTTATCTATGATTTATCTATGATTTGAGAAGTGGCAATTTGTGGTAAAGACTCCATGAGTAAGTGCCACTCTTTTTTTTTGGATTTTTTGCACATTAAATGACTCATTTAACTAGTTAATTCCATTTGTTGGCTCTCTGTTGACCAGCCACTTGAGGGTAAAACTGAGTATATTGCACTAGCCAGTATTAGCACTCAAGGGGAAAATTGAGCACACAAAAAATGCTAGTATAAGACTCGAGGGTATACCTGAGTATATCTAAATTTCCAGGGTTAGATTCAAGGACACGTGCAATTGTTGACGCGTAGACGCGGGTCGTGGTGGAGAAGTCGAGACGTGCAATCGTGGACGCGTGTCGCGTTGCAGAAGTCCAAGACGTGCAGACGTGCAACTGTGGACGCGTAGGACGCGGGTCGCATTAACCACCCCTCGCCTTTATAGACGCCTCCTTGCACTATCTCTGTCACTCTCACTCGCTCATGCATCGCCAACTCTCTCACGTCCCATCATCTTCTCCAAAGCAAAAAACCCTCTCCCTCTCCCTCTTCATCTTCCGGTGAGATGGACAAGGAGAATGCCAATCCCATCATCGACGTAGGCTCGAAGCGCGACGCCTCCATCTTCGGCGCCGTCCCCTCAACGGCCGTCGCCGCCGCCGCCGGTGCATCGGAGGCTGCTGCCGCCAGTGGCGGTCAGATCCCGGCGGGATGTGACCCCTATGAGCCGGTGCCGTACGTCCCGCACCCGAACCCCTACGACACCTCCCTGGAGGACTGATACGTCTCAAACGTATCTATAATTTCTTATGTTCCATGCCACTTTATTGATGATACCTACATGTTTTATACACATTATATGTCATTATTATGCGTTTTCTGGAACTAACCTATTGACAAGATGCCACGGTGCCGGTTCTCGTTTTCTGCTGTTTTTGGTTCCAGAAAGGCTGTTCGGGCAATATTCTCGGAATTCGACGAAACAAAGACCAAACATCTTAATTCACCGAGACGGACCAGAGCACCGAAGGGGAGACGGAGAGGAGGCCCAGGGCCCCGACACCACACGGCCGCGCGGGCAGGCCCCTGGCCGCGCCGGCCTATGAGGAGGGCGCCCTGGTGCCCCTCTGACGCCGCCTCTTCGCCTACTTAACCCCTCGTGACCTAAAAACACCGTACCACTTGACGGAACTCCAGAAAGACTACTGGGGCGCCGCCGCCATCGCGAAACTCCAATTCGGGGGACAGAAGTCTCTGTTCCGGCACCCTGCCGGACGGGGAATTGCCCCCGGAGTCATCTCCACCGCCGTCTCCACCGCCATCTTCACCGCCATCGCTGTCTCCATGATGAGGAGGGAGTAATTCACCCCGGGGCTGAGGGCTCCGCCGTAGCTATGTGGTTCATCTCTCTCTTTATGTGATCTAGTTGAATATTATCTATGTGCTACTCTAGTGATGTTATTAAAGTACTCTATTCCTCCTTCACGGTGTAATGGTGACAGGTGTGTGCATCCGTGATAGTACTTGGCGTAGATTATGATCATAATCTCTTGTAGGTTATGGAGTTAATTATTACTATGATAGTGTTGACGTGATCTATGCCTCCTTCATGGCGTGATGGTGATAGTGTGCATGCTATGTTAGTTCTTGGTGTAATTATGTTGATCTATCTTGCACTCTAAGGTTATTTAAATATGAACATTGAATTGTGGAGCTTGTTAACTCCGGCATTGAGGGTTCGTGTAATCCTACGCAATGTGTTCATCATCCAACAAAAGGGTGTAGAGTAGTCCTATTATGTGATCATTGTTGAGAGTGTCCACTAGTGAAAGCAAGATCCCTAGGCCTTGCTTCCAAGCATCGAATCTCCGTTTGTTTACTTGTTTTGTTGCATGTTTACTCGCTGCCATATTTTATTCAGATTGCTATTACCACTCATATACATCCATATTACTTGTATTTCACTATCTCTTCACCGAACTAGTACACCTATACACTCGACAAGTGTATTTGGTGTGTTGGGGACACAAGAGACTTCTTGCTTTGTGATTACAGGGTTGCTTGAGAGGGATATCTTTGACCTCTTCCTCCCTGAGTTCGATAAACCTTGGGTAATCCACTTAAGGGAAACTTGCTACTGTTCTACAAACCTCTCGCTCTTGGAGGCCCAACACTGTCTACAAGAATAGAAGCACCCGTAGACATCAAGCACTTTTCCGGCGCCGTTGCCGGGGAGGAAAGGTAAAAGGCACTCATACTTCGGTTCCGGTGTAACGAGTACTTTTACGGCGCCATTGTGTGTGTGCTCGAAGCTATTTCCTTTAGATCCTGCAATTGCATCTTTTTGTTTCTTGTTTTTATTTTCACTAGTTAGGCATAATGGAAAACAACAAAAAAATTGGTGAGCTTTTTAATATTTTTCCTAATTTAGAATTGTTTGATGCGAAAATTAAAAAACCTATGGAACCTTATTTACATGATAGTAGCAATGTTATTAGTATGAATGCAATTACTGCTAATGCTATGAAGAAGTCTAAGCTTGGGGAAGCTAGTTTACATAAAAATAATCTTTTTTGCTCCTTGACTTTGGAAGAAATATTTTGCTCTGATAATGCTTTATCTCCCATATGCGATAACTCTAATGATGCTTCTGATATTTTAAATCCACCTGCTGAAAGTATTCCGTATAAAATCCCTATGAAAATTATTGAACGTGTTATGGATAACCGCTATGAAGGGGATGGAACTATCCATCCTGGAGATCATTTATTGTTTTTGCATGAATTATGCGGGTTATTCAAGTGTGCAGGTATTTCAATGGATGAAGTTAGAAAGAAATTATTTGTTATGTCGCTATCTGGTGAAGCGGCGCATTGGTATAAACTATTGAAGGACGGGCGCTCTCTTAATTGGAAGGATATTGTGCCTCTATTTTATTCCAAGTTCTATCCTCCAAGTGAAATTCACAAAGATCGAAACCGTATATATAATTTCTGGCCTCATGATGGAGAGAGTATTGCCCAAGCATGGGAGAGATTGAAGTCTTTAATGCTCAAATGCCCCAATCATGAGCTTCCAGGTAATATCATCATTGATAATTTCTATGCAAGACTTTCTTTTCAAGATAAGACCTTGCTAGATACTACTTGTTCTGGATCATTCACGCGCAACAAAGAAGAGTTTAAAAGGGACCTTCTTGATCGGATTAAGGAGAACGCTGAAGATTGGGAGAATGACAAAGGTAAAGAATCAGGTATAAACTATGATTATGAATGTATTGAAACTTTTATGAATACTGATGAATTTCGAAATATGAGTGCTACCTATGGTCTTGACTCTCAAGTTGTTGCAAATTTTTATAAAGCTTTTGCTTCTCACATTGAATTGCCTAGGAAGAACTTTGATAAGTATCATGAACCTTTTAAAGACGCTTGCATGAAGGATGAAACTGTTATTAATGATTGCAATGAACATGTTGAAACTTCGAAAATGCTATTTCCTATAAGCATGTTAATTTTTGTGGAATGCATAGACCTTGTGGAATTAATCAAATAGAAGATGAATATTGTATCCATCACAGAAATGAAAAAACTAGAAAGTGGTCTAGAGCTCTAGATGATCTTGGAGAAAAAGTGTGTGCCCTCTATCCTTTTATTTGTGAACTTTGCCATAGAGTTGGTCATTTTAATTTTCAATGCTCCTCCAATGATAATTCGAACCCCATGAGTGCTGCAAATGTGTATTGTGATGATGAAATTATTCCTAATCAGCATGATGAACTTACCTTATTTTTGAAGTGTGAAGAGTTATCAAGAAAAATTTCTTTGTTAAATATTAACGATCTTGATATTGATGATGTCCTGCATGGGTGTCTTTCTTATTGCATTAATAATTTCCATACAAATACTTACATACAGAATATTTTAGAAGATGACACCTTGCCAAAATATGATAGGACCGCTGTGTGTTTTCAATTAATTAATGAAAAGGAGGGATCCTCCCAAGTTTCTTCTATTGTTTCTAAAAGAAAATCAGGTTATGTGGACAAGCCACCCTTCAAGCCTCTTCCTCCTAAAGAAGGGAACGAGGAGAAGGAAGAGAAGAAGAAGAAGAAGGGAACGAAGAAGAAGAAGAAGAAAAGGGAGAATAAAGAGAAAGAGGTAACGGTGTATCCCCGCGTGAATGAGATAACGCTAGGTAACCGTAAGTATGTTGCTCCTAATGATTATTGTGATAATGAATCTGAATACGATGATCTTCCTATGCCCTTTACATACATTAGCGATCATGATTTGAATGAGCACACTACTTTTGATATTACAAATCTCCGGGAAACTAATTACTGAAAATGATAATAATTGCCATTGTGTCAGTGCTATCCATGCTTCCTCCCATAATGATATAGAAAGCTCTAAGCTTGGGGAAGAGGTGTTTGAAAATCCTTTTGCTACTGGTCATTATGTTCTTGATACATCTCCTTCTAATAACAATGATGGTATGGTCATATATAAATCGACTGTGAAAGATAACTATTCTATTTCTTATGATGACACTGTGCCTCCGATCTTTGATGATTATTATAAAGAATGCTATGATATAGGTTATAACTATCCCTACGAAACTTGTCATAGTCATGATTGGATTACCAAAAACAATTCTTTTAATATGCAACTTGTTTACCATGTTCAAATTCTTGATAATAATCTTGCTCCAATTACTATTAATGAGAATAACTCTTCTTATGCCAAAATTAATGATACTTCTATGCATATGAACCATGATAATAATGTTTTAAGTGATGGGTATATTGTGGATTTCATCAATGATGCTACTGAAAGTTATTATGCGAGAGGGAAATATGGCTATATGCATCTTAATAATATTAAGTTTCCCCTCTTTATGTTGAGAATCTTGAAGTTACTCGTGTTTTATCCTCTTATGCTTGTCACTTTGTTTTTTATGAATTCATTTGTGTACAAGATTCCTCTGCATAGGAAGCATGTTAGGCTTAAACGTGTTTTGAATTTGCCTTTTGAAGCTCTCTTTTGCTTCAATTTCTATTTCTTGCGAGTGCATCATTAAAACCGCTGAGCCCATCTTAATGGCTATAAAGAAAGAACTTCTTGGGAGATAACCCATGTGTTTATTTTACTACAGCAATTTTTGTTTTGTTGAGTCTTGGAAGTTGTTTACTACTGTAGCAACCTCTCCTTATCATGTTTTTGTGCCAAGTAAAGTTTCTATGTTAAAGTTGATGTTATATTTGGGATCGCTGCGCGAAACAGCATTGCTGTGTCTGTCACGAATCTGGGCACAAGTCTCTGTAGAAAATTCGAAAAAATCTGCCAATTTACGAGCGTGATCCTCAGATATGTACGCAACTTTCATTAGTTTTGAGTTTTTCCATTTGAGCAAGTCTGGTGCCATTTTAAAATTCGTCTTTACGGACTATTCTGTTTTTGACAGATTCTGCCTTTTATTTTGCATTGCCATATTTGCTATGATTGGATGAATTTCTTTGATCCATTAATGTCCAGTAGCTTTATGCAATGTCCAGAAGTGAAAAGAATGTTTGTGTCACCTCTGAACATGTGAATTTTTGATTATGCACTAACCCTCTAATGAGTTTGCTTGAAGTTTGGTGTGAAGGAAGTTTTCAAGGGTCAAGAGAGGAGGATGATATACTACGATCAAGAAGAATGAAAAGTCTAAGCTTGGGGATGCCCCGGTGGTTCATCCCTGCATATTTCAAGAAGACTCAAGCATCTAAGCTTGGGGATGCCCAAGGCATCCCCTTCTTCATCGACAAAGTATCGAGTTCCTTCTCTTGAAACTATATTTTTATTCGGTCACATCTTATGTACTTTACTTGGAGCGTCCGTATGTTTTTGTTTTTGTTTTTGTTTGAATAAATGATTGTTTGGGATAGAGACACGCTCCGCTGGTTCGTATGAACACATGTGTTCTTAGCTTTTAATTTTCATGGCGAAGGTTGAAACTGGCTTCGTTAATTGTTATATGATTAGAAACGGGAAATGCTACATGTAGTAATTGGTGTAATGTCTTGAATAATGTGATACTTGGCAATTGTTGTGCTCATATAGATCTTGTTTAAGCTCTTGCATCATGTACCTTGTACCCATTAATGAATAATTACATAGAGCTTGTTAAAATTTGGTTTGCATGATTGGTCTCTCTAAGTCTAGATATTTTCTCGGTTGAGGTGTTTGAACAACAAGGAGACGATGTAAAGTCTTATAATGCTTACAATATGTTTATATGTGAGTCTTGCTGCACCATTTTATACTTGAGTTTGCTTCAAATAACCTTGCTAGCCTAAACCTTGTATAGAGAGGGAATACTTCTCATGCATCCAAATACTTGAGCCAATATTCATGCCATTTGTGTCCACCATACCTACCTACTACATGGTATTTCTCCGCCATTCCAAAGTAAATTGCTTGAGTGCTACCTTTAAACAATTCAAAAGTTATCACCTCTTATTTGTGTCAATGTTTTATAGCTCATGAGGAAGTATGTGGTGTTTTATCTTTCGATCTTGTCATTTACTTTTGACGAGACTTTCACAATGGACTAGTGGCACATCCGCTTATCCAATAATTTTGCAAAAAGAGCTGGCAATGGGGTTCCCGACCCCAATTAATTAACTTTCATTAATAATTCTCTTCACATGTTTTGCTCTGATTCATCGGTAAGCAACTTAATTTTGCAAATAGACACTCCTCCATGGTATGTGAATGTTGGAAGGCACCCGAGGATTCGGTTAGCCATGGCTTGTGTAAGCAAAAGGTTGGGAGGAGTGTCATCCATAAATAAAGAAAAACTAAACTAAAGTACATGTGTAAACAAAAGAGAAGATGGATGATCTACCTTGCTGGTAGAGATAACGTCCTTCATGGGAGCCGCTCTTGAAAGTCTGGTTGATGAGGTAGTTAGAGTACCCGCTACCATTCGTTGACAACAACAAACACCTCTCAAAACTTTACTTTTATGCTCTCTATATGTTTTCAAAATCAAAGCTCTAGCACAAATATAGCAATCGATGCTTTCCTCTTTGAAGGACCATTCTTTTACTTTATTGTTGAGTCAGTTTACCTATTCTTTCTATCTTAGAAGCAAACACTTGTGTGAACTGTGTGCATTGATTCTTACATGTTTACCTATTGCACTTGTTATATTACTTTGTGTTGACAATTATCCACGAGATATACATGTTAAAGTTGAAAGCAACCGCTGAAACTTATATCTTCCTTTGTGTTGTTTCAAAGCTTTCTACTAAGAATTTATTGCTTATGAGTTAACTCTTATGCAAGACTTATTGATGCTTGTCTTGAAAGTATTATTCATGAAAAGTCTTTGTTATATGATTCATTTGTTTACTCATTATCTTCATCATTGCTTCGAATCTCTGCATTCATCTCATGTGCTTTACAATAGTATGATCAAGGTTATGATGGCATGTCACTTAAGAAATTATCATTGTTATCGTTTACCTACTCGAGGGCGAGTAGGAACTAAGCTTGGGGATGCTTGATACGTCTCAAACGTATCTATAATTTCTTATGTTCCATGCCACTTTATTGATGATACCTACATGTTTTATACACATTATATGTCATTATTATGCGTTTTCCGGAACTAACCTATTGACAAGATGCCACAGTGCCAGTTCCTGTTTTCTGCTGTTTTTGGTTCCAGAAAGGCTGTTCGGGCAATATTCTCGGAATTCGACGAAACAAAGACCAAACATCTTAATTCACCGAGACGGACCAGAGCACCGAAGGGGAGACGGAGAGGAGGCCCAGGGCCCCGACACCACACGGCCGCGCGGGCAGGCCCCTGGCCGCGCCGGCCTATGAGGAGGGCGCCCTGGTGCCCCTCTGACGCCGCCTCTTCGCCTACTTAACCCCTCGTGACCTAAAAACACCGTACCACTTGACGAAACTCCAGAAAGACTACTGGGGCGCCGCCGCCATCGCGAAACTCCAATTCGGGGGACAGAAGTCTCTGTTCCGGCACCCTGCCGGACGGGGAATTGCCCCCGGAGTCATCTCCACCGCCGTCTCCACCGCCATCTTCACCGCCATCGCTGTCTCCATGATGAGGAGGGAGTAATTCACCCCGGGCTGAGGGCTCCGCTGTAGCTATGTGGTTCATCTCTCTCTTTATGTGATCTAGTTGAATATTATCTATGTGCTACTCTAGTGATGTTATTAAAGTACTCTATTCCTCCTTCACGATGTAATGGTGACAGTGTGTGCATCCGTGATAGTACTTGGCGTAGATTATGATCATAATCTCTTGTAGGTTATGGAGTTAATTATTACTATGATAGTGTTGACGTGATCTATGCCTCCTTCATGGCGTGATGGTGATAGTGTGCATGCTATGTTAGTTCTTGGTGTAATTATGTTGATTTATCTTGCACTCTAAGGTTATTTAAATATGAACATTGAATTGTGGAGCTTGTTAACTCCGGAATTGAGGGTTCGTGTAATCCTACGCAATGTGTTCATCATCCAACAAAAGGGTGTAGAGTAGTCCTATTATGTGATCATTGTTGAGAGTGTCCACTAGTGAAAGCAGGATCCCTAGGCCTTGCTTCCAAGCATCGAATCTCCGTTTGTTTATTGTTTTGTTGCATGTTTACTCGCTGCCATATTTTATTCAGATTGCTATTACCACTCATATACATCCATATTACTTGTATTTCACTATCTCTTCGCCGAACTAGTACACCTATACACTCGACAAGTGTATTTGGTGTGTTGGGGACACAAGAGACTTCTTGCTTTGTGATTACGAGGGTTGCTTGAGAGGGATATCTTTGACCTCTTCCTCCCTGAGTTCGATAAACCTTGGGTAATCCACTTAAGGGAAACTTGCTACTGTTCTACAAACCTCTGCTCTTGGAGGCCCAACACTGTCTACAAGAATAGAAGCACCCGTAGACATCAAGGACCCATGGAACGAGGTAACTATGGTTTGCTTCCTTTTTTGTTCTCCATTCCTTTTTTGTAGATGGATCTGTAGATGGATGAGTATTGGGTTAATATTTGCGCCGATTTTATTCCATTTTGTTTTGATCACTTCTTGATTTCGTTTAAGATTTGGGGTTCGGCCGTTCGGTTAATTTATGCAAGTAATAATTGGATCTCAATCGGTTAATTTATGCAAGTAATCATGGGATCTCAATCAGTTATTTTATGCACTAATCAAAAGATATCAACCGTTTAATTTTGCAAATAATCTGGAATGTGTTCAAGTTCAGATCTGGAATGTGTTCAAGTTCAGATCTTTGCCTATGATGAATCGTTGGGCACAAATTTTTACAGGGAGGGTTCAGCGAACCATTGGTGTGTACAAATCTGTTGTGCATGAGCTTTGGTTCGCTAACACCTTCTCTGTAGATATATAATCATGCCCACTCTAACTGAGGCTGACTCTGTTTTTCCTAACTTTGTTATCATGCACGTTAGTCATCGTTGCAACTCATTCACTCATAGTTTCTGTTTGATATGGATCAGCTGTCTGGCAGCGATGTCGGCAGCGATGAAGAGGAGGAGGACGTCAAGACTCGCCAGGTGCTGCGGAGGCTGCAGGTCGGCCAGTACATCTCCTACTTCGCCAAGGATGTCTACAGGTGTCCCTTCTGCACTAGGAGACTCGGCGGCACAGACTTCAACTGCGTCGTCAGGCATGCCGAGAACATCGGCAACACCTTCCCCAAGGTCGGCACGACGGTGAACGTCCACTCCTTCCGCGCCAAGCACAGGGCGCTCGGCATGCACCTCCGCAGCTTGCAGCGGGTGGAGATCTCCGCCGGACGCATGCCTCCGCTCAAGCCCAAGGCTCCCAAGGGGAGCAGGAGCAACAAGTGGAGGCAGAGCCAGATGGGGTAGGTGGAGTCCTGGACGTGTGCTGCTGCTGCCTCCTATTTTGTTGTTAGCTAGGGATCCCTTGTTGTTATGTTAGTATGATGGTGTTGTGAAGAACCTGTTACTATGTTGGCTGTTGTGTATGCAGCTTATTATCTAGGGAGGGATCCCTATTATCTATCCATATTATCTATCCCTATTCTACTATATTTTGTTGGCCGTACTTAGTTTTCTCGATTTTTTATGACTGTGAATTTATCATACATTACCCTGGAGATTTAACTACATACATATGGACCAGAGGAAGTACTAGATTTGCTGCCATATTGGGAAAACAACGAGGGCCAAAAGGCACAAATAATTGAAGAAAGACAGAAATGCAAGCTTCTCTAGATTTGATACTAATTTGGTTAAAAGGACAGAGAGAAAGAGGGAAAAAGGTGCTCTTAATAATGCCAATTTGGGGCCGAGAGAGACAAAACCCAGCTCCTGCTCACGTGCAACCAAACGCTTCTCGTCCTGTCCCATGCGGTTCCTTTCTACCAGCCCCACGCGACGCGGCCCCACACGACGCGGCCCCACACGACGCGGCCCCACACGTGACATAACGGTCAACTAAACGGGAATCCTGCCGTCTGAGCTGCTTCTGCGGGTTTCAAACAAGGGCTTGGGGAAAACTGAGGAAAAACTAAGGAGCTGGGGAAAACTGAGTACAACTAAGGACCTGAGGGCACGAAAATAGAAATCCCTAATCCTTTATGCATCTTATTTTGCTTAGATTGCGACGATAGCATTATAAGATGATCCCTCTCACTAAATATCAAGATAATAAAGTGTTCATCCTTAGTATGCACCGTTGCTAAGACTTGTTGTTTCGAAGCATCTCGTGATGATCGGGTGTGATAGACTCTACATGTGCATACAATGGGTGCAAGCCAGATTTGCACACGCGGATACTAAGGTTGCCTTGACAAGCCTAGCATGTGCATACATGGTCTCCGAACACGGGATACTGAAAGGTAGAGCATGAGTCATATGAATGATATGATGAACACTTTGAGTGTTCGCCTTTGAAGCTACATCTTTTCTCGTGAAGATCGGACTTGGTGTAGTGGATTTGGTTCGTGTAATCACTAAGACAATGCGAGGGATGTTGTTTTGAGTGGGAGTTCACCTAGTTAATTTAAGAATTAAAATTGAACTCATTTTATCATAAACTTAGTCTAATGTAACATCCCAGTTTTTTAAATTATCAAACATCATGCAGTGCATGCATAAGCATCATCACATCAATGCATTTTAGGAAAAACTCAAACCTTTTTCGAAACCTCGTCTGTGAATATGGCACTAATAGCCACTTGGCATATATGCCAACTTTGGTTTTACAAAGTTTGTTTTTGGTTTTAAAAGTGATTCCAAATTAAAGCCCTTTTCAAGAGATTTCCACACATATTTTATTTGCTATTTTCTGACTATTTTTGGTACTCCAAAAGAACTCTGAAAAAAAAAATTCGCGGCCAGATCCACCGGCCCAACCCCGCACCCGTGCGAGCCGCAGCCCACCCGGCCACGCCCCCGGCCCACCCCACCTGGCCACCCTGCCGTGGCCCAGCCGAACGGCGCTCCCGCCCTCGTCCGCGACCGCCCCCAGCTGCCGCCTCGCTCGCGTGATTGCCGCTGATGTTTATAGCTCGCGCGATCCCCGCACGGCGCCATTTAATTCGATGATCCTGGACACCCTCCGCAGCCTATAAATACCTGCCCCGGGAGACCCAAACGCACACCACACAGCGCGTTGCGCTTTCTCCCTCTACTTCTTGCTGCTGCTCTTTTTCTCTCGGTAGTGCTTCACGCAGGCGCAGCACACAGCACGACGCCGCAGCTCCATCGTCTACTTTTCTGCCGCGGTAATCCCATCTCCCTTCATCGTTTTTAGTCTGAATCTGTAGTGTGTAGTGCTAAGTTCAGAGTAGATGATGATGATCCATTTAGATCGTTAGATCTGAATCAAAGTGTGCTGGATTAGCTGCACATCCGATCGATCTGATCGATTTTGTAGTTTGATCTAGCTCATGAGCAACTTTGAAATTCCCAAACTTTAAATTTAGATCTCCATTTTAAATACTGGTTTTGCGTTAAGTTCGTAACTAGATTCTCTACAACTTTCGTGTAGTAAGTTTTTCCATCCGAGCAACTTGTTCGGACAACTTTTCGGACACCACTACATTTTAACCGTGTATTGTAAAGTCCATATCATTAGTTCTACACGTCGGTTTTCGACAAATTATATGTCGTTGGAATCAGTAAAATACGTAGATAATTTTGGACTTTTTGCATGTTGGTTTAGCACAATTTAGTTTCGCGCTATTTCTATGATCTGTAACATCGTTCCTCGACTATAAAGTGTTTCCCTCGCGAGATCCGATTTACTAATGCTATCAAATGAAACCCTTCATCCGATAGTACTAAGATCTATATTTTGCCACTACGTTACAGTTGATCTTATGCGACGACGGTAATACACAACGCAACGGTTTTAATAAGTTTATAAAACTGAATCTATGTCATCATGCATGTAGGTAGACAACTAGAGAACAAATAATTGGTGCGATCTCGATTAAGAAACATATTGCATTCATGTTTTCTTGATTGTGCATACCCATGTACACACCGTGTTCATGGTGCGATGTTTGTTTGCTTGTAGATTGTGATTGTGCCGACTGCGCCGTTTGTTCCTGTGAAGATTGTTCGGCATCCCCCTCATCTCCAGGCAAGTGACACACACCAAAAGTCCCAATTTTAACTCTTGCACAATAGTGTTTTTATAGTAGACATGTCTAGGGTTTATGCTTTTTGCTTGCTATTAAATCCTAGTAGTTTAGCTATACCACTCCTAGACTCCCTTAGCCGCCATTAAATTTAGTTGTTACCTGCTATGCCATGGAAAAAGGTTTTGATAGAGGTTAAGGAAAAACAACTAAGTTTAATGAATTACCTGGGTGAATGGTGGAGTTATGGAGAGGGTGGTCGTATCGGGGGCAAGACCCTGGTGCTAGTGCACACTTGCGGAAAGTCACCCAGAGCTTAAAGAGATTGTAGACAAACCTTGCTCATTAGCTTCACGTACAACCACATGCTACTATGGCTCGGCTTGACAAAGTATGTTGTATGAACCCGGATCCTAGGGGCCAGGTGGTGGTAGAGGGATACTGTAGGTGGAACGGGGCCCTTAGGGAATGGTTCGGGCGATTACACACAGAAGGTCTCGGCCACGGTCTACACCTGTCCTTAAGCAAAATGTGCAACGAGGTAGAAGGATTGACCTGGCCATGTGGGTAAAGGTGTACAACCTCTCGAGAGTGTAAAATCTAAGTACTTAGCCGTGTCCCCGGTTATGGACAACTTGAGCGAACCGACAAGTCCTTGTTCGAAGATCTCCTCATCCCAATTTCTTAAATAAAATTTGAATGGGTGAACAAGGGTAGGAAGGTACATTGGGGCTTTACCAATGCTACTTGTTAATTTGGTACATTGGGGTTTTACCAATGTTACTGCTAATTAGATTGAAAGGAAATGTTTTGATAAATGATAGGGAAAAATTGGCTTTATGCAATATGCCTGAGCTCTACCAGCCAAATGTACACTTAAGTGTTAGGTTGCCATTTGAGTCCACTATAGTGTCATCTTGCCAATACAATTCCAAATGTATTGACCCCACGGGGCTGTACCTTTTATGTGCAGATTACTAGTTCTTCAAGATGGTCTTCGGATTTGGGTTACGAGTCTTTGCCCAACATGTCTGCCTGTGGCTTCATGAAGGAAGAAGGCTCCATGCTTTTGTTTAGTTGCTGCTTGAACTCTGAAATAAAGTGCTAGCTTCAAAGCTATGCAAGTTGTAATGAACTATTTTATTTTCTTCCGCTGGATCATACGATGTAATAATTTGACCTTTGCTTTATGATATTACATCTTAAACTGTGTGTGCTAGCGATCGATCCGGGACTAGCACCGTTACACGGGGACTCTCGCTTTTAAGGTGAGGTCACTACGGATGGTATCGAGCACCTTGTGTTGCCCATAGGTTCGTAACCCTAGGTTTGGATAGTCTAGGAAAGACCCTAGGATAAAAATATATTTTTACTATACAAAACTCGTTTTTATATGGTTTTTGAATTCAATCTTTTCAAATGCTAGTATTACTTCTCTTGAAGTCGTTTGCTTACACTTTGTTTTTTTTCAAATTTTGTAGATGGCTGCCTTCACCATGTTTAAGACCCCCTACGACGAGGACACCGTCACCTTCGGCGACACATTGTCTCGGCTGTGTAGGTCGCTGAACCTGCGCCCGCCTATGTTCCGAGGCAGGCTCCTGCCGTCCGACGTGCCCACCGTAGAACGGTGGGAGATCGAGACGACCATCGAGGGACGCCTTATCGAGCCGGTCACCGACACGGTGGTCTACTTGAAGAGGTACCCAAGCTGGGAAGACGGCGTTGTGATGGCAATGCAGGAGGCATTAGCCCGCATCGTACGCATGCATGGCGACAACATCGATGTGGAGTCCGGTCGCCAGTTCTTCGGTAGGCGCAGCTCTTTGGGATTGCCCATGAGGACCTCGGGAAGTCGCGAGGGCCTGTCCTGGATACAGATCCAGTTTGAGGATATGGAGAGGTACGCCTACAAGGTGGAGACTCTGCTGTGTGCCGAGATGTGTGATCTGGACTTTGCCAAGCATACCCTCACTGAGAACAACAAGAAGTACAAGGAGCTGGAAAGGCTCATCGAGTGACTCGCGGATAAGAGGGATGCGCTGTTCAACGAGAATGTCCAACTCAAGAAGGACAATGAGAAGCTACTGGACAAGACGCTGGACCAGGAGGCGGTGATCCTGGCACTCCAGGGACAGTGCGCACACATGGCGCGACGAGATACCACCACCACCACCTCGGTCGGCTACCCCGGAGGTGCTCGCTGTCCGGCGAGCCACCGGCTACTCGGGAGGACCGAGGAGATGGAGGAGGAAGAAGACCCGGAGGAGGTCGAGTTCATCCTTCTCAACGGGGAGACCCGCCTGATCGTGGCGGAAGAGGAGGACACCCCCGCCACCAACACGCGCTCTCATACACCAAGGATGAGCGCCAGGACCTATCGCAACCTCTTCAAGACCAAGATCTGAGTAGAGAGACTGCCTTTTCCTTTTTAGCATTTGAATTTGAGTTTGTCCACCGCATGTGGTGGACAAGCTATTAGTTTATCTTTATCGAGACGTTTTGAGTTATACGTATCTTGAACTAAAGTTTTTTTTTCCTAATGAATGCTTGAGTGTGTTTATTTGGTTGTTTTATGCATGTTTTGTAAAAGGGTAGGAATTTTATTTCCCTTAGATTCTATCTCCAAATTCTAATCCTACCTATACCAAACAAACAGCATGCCGCCCCGTCGCGATCCTGAAGTGCCAGCTTACATTCAGCAAATGATGGAGGCGCAAGCTCAGCTGATGCAAGCAGTGACCCAAACCATAGCCCAACTGAACAACAACATGCAAAACAACAACAACAACAATCCACCACCCCCGCCACCGCCACCTCCGCCACAGCAGGACCGTCTGACTAGGTTCCTGAGGTTGAACCCTCCCACATTCTCCAATTCTCCTGAGCCAATCGTAGCCGATGACCGGCTGCGTACAATTAACAAGAAATTGGACACTATTCAAGCACATGGGGAAGAGAAGGTACGGTTTGCCGCACATCAGCTTGAAGGACCCGCAGCTGAATGGTGGGACAACTACCAGATCACCTACCCTGACATCGCAGCCATCACTTGGGATCAGTTTCAGAATGCCTTCCGCACTGCTCATGTTGCTTCTGGAGTTATTGCTCTAAAGAGGCGTGAGTTTCGCGACTTGCGCCAGGGATCTCGCTCCTTGTCTGACTATGCTGAGCTCTTCAACAAGTTGGCTCGTTATGCACCTGAAGATGTGAACACTGATAGGAAGAGGCGGGGAGGAATTCATGAGAGGCCTCAATGATGAGATATCCATTCAGCTTTGTGCTTCTAGGTACGCCAATTACCGGGAGATGTATGACAGTGCAGGTGGCGGTTGAGTCCAAGCACAACAGTATGGAGAACCGGAAGAGAAAGCACGGTTATGACAAGTATGGATCAGGACCAGCTCACAAGATGAGGTCATATGGAGAAGGTAGTGGAAGTTCTGGCCATCACAAGTATGGTGGCAATGATGGTAGAACCAAGCACCACCACAATGGTCACAAGAATCACCACCACAACAACTCTGGGAAGAGTAATGGCAGCCATCATGGAAATGGCAATGGCCACCATAACGGCAATGGCCATGATAACAACAATGGTCATCGCTTTGTGAAGAAGGACCTCAGCCGAGGTGGAGTGCTTCAAGTGCAGGAAGACGGGACACTTTGCCAATGACTGCCCTGAGAAGAAGGCTGAGGAAGCAAGGAAGGTTGTGGATGCAGCCAAGCCGAACCCGTTCCAGAAGGGGCATGTCAACCATGTCAATGTTGAGGAGATCTATGATGAACCGGACGCAGTGATCGGTACGTTCATGCTCAATTGCTTTTCAGCACTTGTTCTATTTGATACTGGTGCATCACATTCTTTCATTTCAAGAGCATTTGTGGTTAATAATAATCTGCCCACTGAAACAACGGGATGCCCTCTTAGAGTAAGCTCTCCAGGGGGAGAGATGTTAGTAACCGATGGATGTAGAAATTTGACCCTGCAAATTGGAAAACATAAGTTCCCAACCAACTTAGTAGTCCTACCATCCCAAGGTCTAGATGTAATCCTAGGCATGGATTGGATGACCACTTATGGAGGCATAATAGATTGTGCAAAGAGATCAATTACACTCACAACCCCAGAAATGAAGAGGATTCGTTTCAAATCAACCTTTGAGCTTAAAGGTAGTAAGGTCAACTCTCTTAAGGGGTTAGCATGGAGACTGTGCTCGTGGTGAGAGAATACCCGGATGTGTTTCCGGAAGAGTTGCCAGGAATGCCACCAGACAGAGAAGTTGAGTTTCTTATTGAACTGTTGCCTGGAACTGGACCAATAGCCAAGAGACCATACAAGATGGATGTGGAGGAATTGAAGGAGTTGAAGAAGCAGCTTAAGGAACAACTAGAAAAGGGTTTCATCCGACCTAGTTCATCTTCATGGGGAGCTCCTGTTTTGTTTGTGATGAAGAAAGACTCCAGCAAGAGATTGGTAATGGATTACCGATCACTCAATGAAGTCACTATCAAGAACAAGTACCCGTTGCCCAATATCAACGACCTTTTTGACCAACTGAAGGGAGCAAAAGTATTTTCCAAAATCGATCTTCGATCGGGTTACTTCCAAATGAAGATCAGAGAACAAGACATACCTAAGACCGCATTCACTACTAGATACGGTCTGTATGAGTATACAGTTATGCCATTTGGTCTAACAAATGCCCCGGCATATTTTATGGCCATGATGAACAAAGTGTTCATGGAATATTTGGATAAGTTCGTAGTAGTATTCATCGATGATATATTGATATACTCAAAGGATGAAGCCGAACATGGGAGACACTTGCGCCTAATTATGGAGAAGCTTAGAGAGCACAAGTTGTATGCCAAGTTCAGCAAGTGTGAGTTACGGTTGGATAGGGTTGGATTCCTTGGACATATAGTTTCGGCGAAGGAGTCGCGAGTTGACCCAAGTAAAGTTGCGAGTTTGTGACCGAGTGGGAATCACCCAAGAATGTAGGAGAGATCCGGAGTTTTCTAGGACTCGTCTGGATACTACCGGAGATTTATTGAGAATTTCTCCAAGATTGCAAAGCCCATGACAGACCTGTTGAAGAAGGAGAAGAAATTTATCTGGACTGATGAGTGTGAAGCTAGTTTTCAAGAGTTGAAGCAACGCCTAGTAAGTGCACCGGTTCTATGTTTGCCGGATATCAATAAGGATTTCCAAGTGTCTTGCGACGCCTCTCGTCAAGGACTTGGAGGTGTTTTAATGCAAGATGGAAGAGTAGTGTGCTATGCTTCGAGACAACTCAAGCAACATGAGAGAAATTACCCAACCCATGACTTAGAGCTAGCATCTGTTGTTCATACTCTCAAGGTATGGAGACACTACTTGATGGGAAAACATTGTGATGTGTTCACAGACCATAAAAGCCTGAAGTACATATTCACTCAGAAGGAACTAAACATGAGGCAAAGAAGATGGTTAGAGTTAATAAAGGATTATGATATGAATTTGCAATATCACCCAGGAAAGGCTAACGTTGTAGCCGATGCGTTGAGCCGTAAGAGCTATGTAAACGGCCTCACCGTCGGAGAATTACCCGAGGAACTGTGTGAGCAGGTTTAAGGACCTCAGACTAGAGGTTGTGCCCAATGGTTATGTGGCATCACTTGAAGTTCAGCCAACACTAATGGACAGAATTAGAGAAGCTCAAAAGTTAGACAAAGAAATAGAGGAGATTAAGGTCCTTATGAGCGAAGGCAGAGCGAAAGGATTTCGTGCAGATGAACAAGGAACCATATGGTTTGAGAAGCGTATCTGTGTACCCCAGGACCCTGAGCTTAGGAAGTTGATATTCCAGGAAGCCCATGATTCGCCATACTCCATTCATCCGGGTAACACCAAGATGTACATGGACGTGAAGGAAAGGTTTTGGTGGACCAATTTGAAGAGAGACATTGCCGAGTATATTGCATCGTGTGATGTTTGTAGTAGAGTCAAGGCGGAGCATCAGAAACCCGCAGGATTGTTGCAACCACTACCTGTACCAGAATGGAAGTGGGAGAATATTGGCATGGATTTTATCACCGGACTGCCAAAGACTAGATCGGGATATGATTCCATTTGGGTCATAGTTGACCGTCTGACTAAAGTGGCTCACTTCATTCCAGTGAAGACCACCTACACAAGCGCCAAACTAGCCAAGCTATACATGAACAAAATCATATGTTTGCATGGAGTGCCCAAGAGCATTGTGTCAGACAGAGGTACCCAGTTTACATCTCACTTTTGGCGTCAAATACATGAGTCTTTGGGAACTAGACTTGAGTTCAGCACAGCGTTTCACCCACAAACTGATGGACAGACGGAAAGAGTGAATCAAATCTTGGAAGATATGTTAAGAGCATGTGCATTGGACTATGGATCAAGTTGGGATGAAAATTTGCCCTACGCAGAATTTTCATACAACAATAGCCACCAAGCAAGCATTGGCATGGCCCCATTTGAAGCGTTATATGGAAGGAAATGCACCACCCCACTGCTATGGAGTGGCGTAGGAGAAAGGAGTCTATTTGGCCCAGACTTGATCAAGGATGCTGAAGAGAAGGTCAGATTGATCCGAGATAGACTGAAGATAGCCCAATCTCGACAGAAGAGCTACGCCGACTCAAAGCGTAGGGAAGTGACTTATGAGATAGGTGATAGAGCATATCTTAGAGTCTCACCGCTTCGTGGTGTGAAGAGATTTGGAGTCAAGGGAAAGTTAGCACCCCGCTTTGTAGGACCATTCAAGATCCTGGCTCGCAAAGGAGAAGTAGCATATGAGTTGGAACTGCCCGAATCCCTATCAGCAGTTCATAGCGTGTTTCATGTGAGCCAACTCAAGAAATGCCACCCAGATATGACAGATACCCCGTTGAGAGACACAGTGCCACTAGAAGAGGTTCAGTTGGAGAGTGATCTTACATATGAGGAGAAACCGATCAAGATACTGGAGACAATGGAAAGAGTTACTCGTACTAAGACGATCAAGTTCTGCAAGGTTCAGTGGAACCACCACACCGAGGAAGAAGCCACTTGGGAGCGAGAAGATGATCTTCGAGAAGACCATCCACACCTATTTGCTAGCCTTTCCGAATCTCGAGGACGAGATTCATCTTAAGGGGGGTAGGTTTGTAACATCCCAGTTTTTTAAATTATCAAACATCATGCAGTGCATGCATAAGCATCATCACATCAATGCATTTTAGGAAAAACTCAAACCTTTTTCGAAACCTCGTCTGTGAATATGGCACTAATAGCCACTTGGCATATATGCCAACTTTGGTTTTACAAAGTTTGTTTTTGGTTTTAAAAGTGATTCCAAATTAAAGCCCTTTTCAAGAGATTTCCACACATATTTTATTTGCTATTTTCTGACTATTTTTGGTACTCCAAAAGAACTCTGGAAAAAAAAAAAAGGCGCGCTGGCCGAACGGCACAGCTCGACGCTACGGCCCAACCCCGCACCCGTGCGAGCCGCAGCCCACCCGGCCACGCCCCCGGCCCACCCCACCTGGCCACCCTGCCGTGGCCCAGCCGAACGGCGCTCCCGCCCGAGCGCCCAGCTCCCGCCCTCGTCCGCGACCGCCCCCAGCTGCCGCCTCGCTCGCGTGATTGCCGCTGATGTTTATAGCTCGCGCGATCCCCGCACGGCGCCATTTAATTCGATGATCCAGGACACCCTCCGCAGCCTATAAATACCTGCCCCGGGAGACCCAAACGCACACCACACAGCGCGTTGCGCTTTCTCCCTCTACTTCTTGCTGCTGCTCTTTTTCTCTCGGTAGTGCTTCACGCAGGCGCAGCACACAGCACGACGCCGCAGCTCCATCGTCTACTTTTCTGCCGCGGTAATCCCATCTCCCTTCATCGTTTTTAGTCTGAATCTGTAGTGTGTAGTGCTAAGTTCAGAGTAGATGATGATGATCCATTTAGATCGTTAGATCTGAATCAAAGTGTGCTGGATTAGCTGCACATCCGATCGATCTGATCGATTTTGTAGTTTGATCTAGCTCATGAGCAACTTTGAAATTCCCAAACTTTAAATTTAGATCTCCATTTTAAATACTGGTTTTGCGTTAAGTTCGTAACTAGATTCTCTACAACTTTCGTGTAGTAAGTTTTTCCATCCGAGCAACTTGTTCGGACAACTTTTCGGACACCACTACATTTTAACCGTGTATTGTAAAGTCCATATCATTAGTTCTACACGTCGGTTTTCGACAAATTATATGTCGTTGGAATCAGTAAAATACGTAGATAATTTTGGACTTTTTGCATGTTGGTTTAGCACAATTTAGTTTCGCGCTATTTCTATGATCTGTAACATCGTTCCTCGACTATAAAGTGTTTCCCTCGCGAGATCCGATTTACTAATGCTATCAAATGAAACCCTTCATCCGATAGTACTAAGATCTATATTTTGCCACTACGTTACAGTTGATCTTATGCGACGACAGTAATACACAACGCAACGGTTTTAATAAGTTTATAAAACTGAATCTATGTCATCATGCATGTAGGTAGACAACTAGAGAACAAATAATTGGTGCGATCTCGATTAAGAAACATATTGCATTCATGTTTTCTTGATTGTGCATACCCATGTACACACCGTGTTCATGGTGCGATGTTTGTTTGCTTGTAGATTGTGATTGTGCCGACTGCGCCGTTTGTTCCTGTGAAGATTGTTCGGCATCCCCCTCATCTCCAGGCAAGTGACACACACCAAAAGTCCAAGTTTTATATTCTTGCACAGTAGTGTTTTTATAGTAGACATGTCTAGGGTTTATGCTTTTTGCTTGCTATTAAATCCTAGTAGTTTAGCTACACCACTCCTAGACTCCCTTAGCCGCCATTAAATTTAGTTGTTACCTGCTATGCCATGGAAAAAGGTTTTGATAGAGGTTAAGGAAAAACAACTAAGTTTAATGAATTACCTGGGTGAATGGTGGAGTTATGGAGAGGGTGGTCTGTATCGGGGGCAAGACCCTGGTGCTAGTGCACACTTGCGGAAAGTCACCCAGGCTTAAAGAGATTGTAGACAAACCTTGCTCATTAGCTTCACGTACAACCACATGCTACTATGGCTCTGGCTTGACAAAGTATGTTGTATGAACCCGGATCCTAGGGGCCAGGTGGTGGTAGAGGGATACTGTAGGTGGAACGGGGCCCTTAGGGAATGGTTCGGGCGATTACACACAGAAGGTCTCGGCCACGGTCTACACCTGTCCTTAAGCAAAATGTGCAACGAGGTAGAAGGATTGACCTGGCCATGTGGGTAAAGGTGTACAACCTCTCGAGAGTGTAAAATCTAAGTACTTAGCCGTGTCCCCGGTTATGGACAACTTGAGCGAACTCGACAAGTCCTTGTTCGAAGATCTCCTCATCCCAATTTCTTAAATAAAATTTGAATGGGTGAACAAGGGTAGGAAGGTACATTGGGGCTTTACCAATGCTACTGTTAATTTGGTACATTGGGGTTTTACCAATGTTACTGCTAATTAGATTGAAAGGAAATGTTTTGATAAATGATAGGGAAAAATTGGCTTTATGCAATATGCCTGAGCTCTACCAGCCAAATGTACACTTAAGTGTTAGGTTGCCATTTGAGTCCACTATAGTGTCATCTTGCCAATACAATTCCAAATGTATTGACCCCACGGGGCTGTACCTTTTATGTGCAGATTACTAGTTCTTCAAGATGGTCTTCGGATTTGGGTTACGAGTCTTTGCCCAACATGTCCGCTCGTGGCTTCATGACGGAAGAAGGCTCCATGCTTTTGTTTAGTTGCTGCTTGAACTCGAAATAAAGTGCTAGCTTCAAAGCTATGCAAGTTGTAATGAACTATTTTATTTTCTTCCGCTGGATCATACGATGTAATAATTTGACCTTTGCTTTATGATATTACATCTTAAACTGTGTGTGCTAGCAGTCGATCCGGGACTAGCACTGTTACACAGGGACTCTCGCTTTTTAAGGTGAGGTCACTACATCTAAACTCTTTGCAAATATGTTGTAGATCATGGCGCCCCCTCCATCAATTTTAACCAGTTCCTAGAGAAAGAAAAGCTTAAGAGCAATGGTAGCAACTTCACTGACTGGTTCCGTCATGTGAGGATTTTCCTCACTGGTGGAAGCCTGAAATATGTGCTCGATGCACCGCTAGGTCCCCCACCTTCCCCTTTAGTATCCGAGGACTTAAAGAATGTTTACGAGACTCGGGTGACTCGGTACTCCGAAGTTCAGTGTGCCATCCTGTGCAGCCTAGAGGCAGAGCTCCAAAAGCGTTTTGAGCACCACGAGCCTTGTGAGATGATGCGTGAGCTCAAGGTTATCTTTGAAACTCATGCGGCCGTGGAGAGCTATGAGGCCTCGAAACAGTTCTTTGGCTGTATGATGGAAGAGGGCAGCTCCGTTAGTGAGCACGTGTTCGCCATGTCCGGACACGCGAAGAAGCTCAGTGACTTGGGGATTGTGATCCCTAACCAGCTGGGTATTCATCGTGTCCTGCAATCACTGCCACCAAGTTACAAGAACTTCGTGATGAACTACAACATGCAGAATATGAACAAAGAGTTACCTGAACTCTTCTCCATGCTGAAACTTGCTGAAGTAGAAATTTGGAAGGAGAACCAAGTGTTGATGGTCAACAAGACCACCAGTTTCAAGAAGCAGGGCAAGCCTAACAAGGGCAACTTCAAGAAGGGCGGCAAGAAAGTTGCGGCGCCTCCTGAGAAGCCTAAGGCTGGTCCTAAGCCTGAGACTGTGTGCTACTACTGCCAGGGGAAGGGGCACTGGAAGCGTAATTGCTCCAAATACTTGGCCGATCTGAAGAGCGGCCACGTCAAGAAGAAAGGTATATTTGATATACATGTTATTGATGTCTATCTTACTGGTTCTCGTAGTAGTGCCTGGATATTTGATACTGGTTCGGTTGCTCACATCTGTAACTCGAAACAGGAACTGCGGAATAAACGAAGCCTGGCGAGGTACAATGTGACGATGCGCGTTGGAAATGGATCCAAAGTCGATGTGATTGCCGTCGGCACGCTCCCTCTACATTTACCTTCGGGATTAGTTTTAAACCTCAATAATTGTTATTTGGTACCTGCGTTGAGCATGAACATTATATCTAGATCTTGTTTAATGCAAGACGGTTATTCGTTTAAGTCTGAGAATAATGGTTGTTTGATTTATATGAGTAATGTCTTTTATGGCCATGCACCTGAGATGAATGGTTTATTCTTGTTAAATCTCGATAGTAGTGATACACATGTTCATAACATTGATGCTAAGCGAATTAAATTGAATGATAGTTCTACTTATATGTGGCACTGTCGTCTTGGTCATATTGGAGTGAAGCGCATGAAGAAACTCCATTCCGATGGACTTCTTGAGTCACTTGACAGATGCGAAGCATGTCTAATGGGAAAAATTACTAAGACTCCATTTTCTGGTACAATGGAGCGAGCTACAGACTTATTGGAAATCATACATACCGATGTGTGCGGACCAATGAGTGTAGCATCGCGCGGTGGTTATCGTTATGTTCTAACCTTCACGGATGATCTGAGTAGATATGGGTATATTTACTTTATGAAACATAAGTCCGAGACTTTCGAGAAGTTCAAGAAATTCCAAAGTGAAGTAGAAAATCAACGTAACAAGAAGATTAAGTTTCTGCGTTCTGATCGCGGAGGCGAACATCTGAGTTATGAGTTTGGCATGCATTTAAAGAAATGCGGAATACTTTCACAGTTGACACCGCCGGGAACACCACAGCGCAATGGTGTGTCCAAACGTCGTAATCGAACTCTCTTAGATACGGTTCAGTCTATGATGTCTCTTACCGATTTGCTGTTATCGTTTTGGGGTTATGCATTAGAGACAGCCGCATTCACTTTAAATAGGGCACCATCTAAATCCATTGAAACGACACCGTATGAATTATGGTTTGGGAAGAAACCTAAGCTGTCGTTCCTTAAAGTTTAGGGTTGCGAAGCTTATGTAAAGAAGTTACAGCCAGACAAGCTAGAACCCAAAGCCGAGAAATGCGTCTTCATAGGATACCCTAAAGAAACAATTGGGTACACTTTCTATCACAGATCCGAAGGCAAAATCTTTGTTGCCAAGAACAGATCTTTTCTTGAGAAGGAGTTTCTCACTAAAGAAGTGACTGGAAGGAAAGTAGAACTCGACGAGGTTGATGAACCTTCTCTCATAGATCAGAGTAGCGCAGTGCCGGAAGAAGTTCCTGCGCAGCCTGCACCGATAGGAGAGGAAGCAAATGATGATGATCATGAAACTTCGAACGAGGAAGCTACTGAACCTCGTAGATCGACGAGGGAACGTACCACTCCTGATTGGTATGATCCCTATCTAAATGTCATGATTGTGAAAGACAATGATGAAGACCCTGCGACGTATGAAGAAGCAATGATGAGCCCAGATTCCAACAAATGGCAAGAAGCCATGAAATCCGAAATGGGATCCATGTATGATAACCAAGTATGGACTTTGGTAGACTTACCTGATAGCCGCAAGGCTGTCGAGAATAAATGGATCTTCAAGAGAAAAACAGATGCTGATGGTAATATTACTGTCTATAAAGCTCGACTTGTCGCGAAGGGATTCCGACAAATTCAAGGAGTTGATTACGATGAGACTTTCTCACCTGTAGCGAAGCTAAAGTCTGTGAGGATTTTGTTAGCAATAGCTGCATTTTTCGATTATGAGATTTGGCAGATGCATGTCAAAACGGCGTTCCTTAATGGTGATATTGAGGAAGAGTTGTATATGGTACAACCCAAAGGTTTTGTCGATCCTAAAAATGCTGACAAGGTATGCAAACTTCAGCGTTCCATTTATGGACTGAAGCAAGCATCCCGGAGTTGGAACCGACGCTTTGACGGAGTGATCAGAGACTTCGAGTTTATACGGACTCATGGTGAGGCCTGTATTTACAAGAAAGTGAGTGGGAGCTCTGTAGCGTTCCTGATATTATATGTAGATGACATATTATTGTAACATCCCTGTTTGAGCAAACCTTAATTAGGAGTTGACTTGTGCATTCATGAGCATCATATAAATGCATTAAGAAAATTTGCATTTTAAATTAAAGTGAAAACCCGAAAATAGATAAATTTGCAATCTAATTTAAATGCCTCAATAAGTCTTCAAAGAAAAATGTTGTATTTCTAGACAAGAGATAATTGGTACAAATATTAACTTTACTTATTTTTTTAATTAACTACTTGCTTCTATTTGCCAAGTTTGTATTTGCAAAGGAGTAAGTATTTAGACTTACTTTGGTTGAATTGAAGAGTCAAACGACAGCTATAACTAGTTTTGGTTTCACAGCTAAGCTAACAAAAGATAATCGATGTATATCTACTAGCTATAGTACTAGCAATCTGAAATATCCAAAGATGCACCGCACATAGGACTTGACTAGCAGAAGTGCCCGTGCGTTGCATCGGGAGAAAAGTTGGTCTGTTGCAGCATGATATTGGAAATACATATATGCCTTTTTCACCGGGCACGGTCCCACCACGGTGATACGTAGCTGATAATTAGAGTTGCAACATGTGGTGCGTTGTCATGGATTGATTTTATTATTAAACATTTTTATGCCAAAAATGATTTTACTATTTCAAGTGTTGAAACTTCATGAGATAGCCTCACAAAAAGACAATTACTAATAGGAACAGGTCGGCAAGGCAGCTTTGTACAAGTATGGTATCATAAACATCACATAGTTTGAATGGTGAGGAATCATATCGAATAGTTAAAGAGATACACTTTGATAAAAAAAATCGTAAGAAAATATTATTGCTAATTCTTGTAATTATTTAACTTAGTTCTAAATCAACTGCGATTTTAAGATATAGAAAAGAAAGGGCCATTAGGAGTGTAAAAATACCTCAAGTAAATGATCCAAAATATTATTTCCGTATTCTTCTCCCGCAACATACTTCTTCATATTGTCAATAGAGATGTCCCAGCAAAAAGTGATGTTCAAATCGATCACATGTAAGGCATTCCTTGTCCGCGGATTGATAGGCTGAAACAACGGTAATTTTTAGAACTTGCCAAACTTGCGTTGGCATCAATCAATAGTTTCATAACGTCAATGTGTGTTCTTCAGTCCATATTAGACACATGTGGTTTCCATTTGTCTTCAAGAAAATTCTGCACTCTGTACATAGTAAGACAACCGTGATCAGATAATATGTTCAGCACAAACTACATATACATTTACAGGCATCAAACAAATCTTGCTATGAGGCTCCAACATAAGTTTCATACGGACCTTTGCAGCAATATCAGCTAAAGCTTTCAAAGCATGATCATAGATTGTCTCCCAGATATTCTTGTTTAACTGCTGGATCTGAGGAACCATTCTATAATGCAGCGTATGCCATGGTCGGCCGTCCCCGCATCGCTGATCAGATTAGGAGTGACCGAAGCATCTCAATTAGTACTACACTATAAATATAGCACACACGAATGTTGCTGCTGCCACGAAGCAAGCCTACAACCTGCATAATTGTTATCATCTCGGTCTTTAGTATTATTAAGCTTGTTAGCTGAATAAAAAGAAGGAAAATGCTCTGTATCAGTCGGAGGCTGCAACCATCGCTGCCTCCGGGTCGCGCGCCGTCCGCCTTCCTCCAACGCTTGGTCCCGATAAAGCCACGTCACCAGCGGTAGGAAGATAGACTCAGTTGGGACCCACCGTATTGTTTCTCTCTCTCTCTCCCAATATCTTATCTTCTTCCCCAATTTCTTACGAGAAACTCTGCCCCAAGCACAACCGCCGGTTCTCCTCCCCGCCGCCTGCAGCACTCCCTCCTTCGCTCCGGCGATCACTGGCGCGCCGCCCCCTAGCCCTTGTCGTCGGCCGCCTCCCCCGAAGCTCCTGCTCCCGCGGCGCCCCTAGCCCTCGTCGTCGGCCGCCTCGCCCGAAGCTCCCGCTCCCGTGCCTCACCCCATACCGAGCTCCGCCTCGTCGGCGCGCGACCGCCGCCTCCCTCGCAGCTCTAGCCCCCTCGCCGCCCCCCTCATCGAGCTCCCCCTCGCCGAGATCCACCTCGCCTGAGCGAGACCGCCACCTCCCCGACCTCCTCTGCGGCTGCTGTAGCCGAAACGACCCGGAGCGCCACTGGTCGTTTCTCACGGTGGTGTTGCTGCAAGAGGATCGTGCGCTGATAGACTCAGGTGGTGTGCGGCGGAGCTTCGTACGGTGTCTCTTGTTGCTGCAAGGAGTCTGCAATCCACGTTGGTGCTTTGCGGGCTACGGTGGTGCTACTGGGCATTTCGGCGGTGCTGCCAGCCATGTCTGTGGAGCTGCAAGTCCTACGATTTTCAGAGCCGTGTTGCAACAAACGGCCGACGTAGTTGCTACATAGGCTACCGTGCGGAGCTGCAAATGCTTCCAGGCGGAGCTGCGGCGATGCTACCGGTGCTATGAATCTCGAGCATTGTTGCTGCAAACCACCGGCAGCTTTGCTACAAAGGCCATCGGGTGGAGCTGCAAAGGCTTCCGGACGGAGCGACGAAGCCGACCGTCGAACTCTCGATTTTATAATAGACCGTGACCGAAGTTGCAAACGGGTTCTGTCGATGCTGCAAAGCAATATAACTGATGCTACAAAGGAATAGGACCTCACCGGAGATCTCGTAAAAAATTATGTGATGCTACAGTAGTGTACTTTTTTTTTTTGCTACAAATGGTCTATAGTTTTGCTACTTTAGTATAAAATTGTTGCTAAAAAAATCTCCGGCGAGGTTAGGTTAGCTTCAATAGCCAAAAATTTTGCTACGAGGTCTCCGGCTAGTCTCCGGTGAAATATGGTGGTCTCAGTAAATCTCCTTATGTTTTTAGCCGAACCTTTTTTTGCTTCAATGAAGCAAAAGCGGGAGGATTTTTGCTGCGACGAAGCGAAGTCTGAGGGAATCTCTGGAAACTCTCCTTCTGTTTTTAGTCGAACCGTTTTTTGATTCAATGAAGCAAAAGCGGGTGGTTTTTTGCTACGACGAAGTAAAGTTTGGATTTCAGATAAAAGTGGACACGTGTCATACATGCAAGCAGGAGGCTGGAAAACTCAGAGCCTCCGGAGGATTTCTAGCACTATCCTAAAAAGAATCACTGGGCAATAAACCGTCAACAGGAATCAGCAATCTATACTCGAACAAAGGAAATAGAAATGCAACAGGACAGGAAAAAAGAGGACAAAAACAGAGATTGTACATGTCCTTTGTGAGGTGGTCAGCTGGTGGAGCACTCTAAGAAGGCGTTCGAGCCGCTGGCTTTATTTCCCGACGGCGGCGCACATCAAAGCGAGGAGCATGTATCCTGCTGGCCTGTTGCTGCTGCTCGTGCCCTTGCGATGGACCTCCTCTTCATCTTCCCGGCAAGGCGCCAGAGGAGAAAGTACAACGCACGGTGGATCAGCGCCCGGCTTTTCCCCAATTTAGATCGTGATGATTATCTTCGATCTGTCGATCCGAGTAGCTAAGGCATGACACGCAGGCCAGGATCTTCGTGACCACCAGCAGGGGCGGAATCTGGGCGGGCCAGGCCGGCAATGCGTGCTTCAGGTTTCACGTGGCGGTTGAGGGAGCCACGCTCAACCTGGGCATGGTGCACAGCTCTCGATCTCGGACGGCCGCTGCTGGCTCTCTCTCCGGGCGCCGCCCTGCCCCTCCCTTCTCCTGCCTCCACAACCCTAGCAGCATCTCCTCTGCACCGGCAGACTCTCCTCAGCGCTCCTGCTCTCCGCCGTCTTGACCCACTAATCAGGCGACCACACGGGCGATGCCAAGGACAGACTCTGCGTGCCTCCGGGTCGCGCCGCCCCCAGTATAGACTGCATAAAAGGGGATCCTCCACTCAATATGACGGCGCCGCGGACTCCTGTGGCCAGTGTGCTCTTGGTGGAGGGCGGCCTGGGCGGTCGACGGATCTGCAGGGTGTCGGTGGGGAGGAGGGACGCGGTGCAAGACCAACGAACCGGTACCGTGACATTTAGCCGTATTATGGGAATTGGTGGGAGGGCAAAACGGTCCAAAAAAAGCCGTTGACGAATTTTTTTGGCAGAAACCTTAGCTCGAAGAGAAGCGCCCAAGTAGTACTCTTGTTCCCATCGTACGTAGAAAGTAGCAACTTCAGACCAGGCAACCATATCCATCTAGCCTCATCGCCGCCAGAGAAACAGAGAACCAACGCCATGGCTGTGACCTACCTTGGAGGGGAATTACTTGAGAGGAGTAGTAGGAGGAAGGCGAGCCAGGGAGGAGAAGGCCAGGCAGTCGCCGGACCAGAGGAGGGCGAGTCCGCGACCGGCCGCCATGATCAGCGAGGGCATCAGCAGAGACAAGGAAGGAGAGAAAAAGAAATCCGCCCAGCTCCAATCTGTTATTTTTCATCCTTCAGTAAAGGTACAGCTCGTATGTGAGACCTCCGATAGTTATTTTTCTTGTTCAAGATCCGTACTTTTTCCCCCTCTAATATGAACAGATGCCTGAAGGTGAAATCGGTATTTAAGATGGGAAGAGAAACCTTCATATCCTCTAATCCATGTTAGAGCTTATTTTTAGACAACATGCGTGTAACTTTCTGCTAGAAAGAGAGATAGCTACAGCAAAGAGTTTCAGTTTAAGACTTTAAGTGACAGTGAACAAGAGAGCACCGGTTCTTGCTGTTTGATAAACTGTCAAGTAACCCAATGCTTCTAAATGTATGGAGTTAATTTCTAACTGAGAGGTGTTCTGTTTGATAAACTGGCGTGTTGTATCCCGAGAGGAACTGGTCAAAGCTTTGCTATTCGCAAAAAAAATTTGCGGGCCAAGATCTGGTCAAAGCTTCGTCGATGGCTTGCCACGAGAGGCTTGGAGTCCAGAGTCAATAAACTAGCTGCTCGAGGACTTGGGCGGTTTACACGGATTCATATTAACTAACTCAAGTTTGTTAGTCTAGTTAACAAATGCATCTAGATACATCCATATCTAGACAAAATTGAGTCAATTAATATGAATCGGAGGAGTACTCGAAAGTGTTTCATGCTACCAACTAATGCGCTGGCAGGACTCGCTGTAGAAGTAATTGTGCTACTACTCATACGATGAACTGAGTGCGTGGGTGTCAAATTTTGCAACGCGATCATCCACTGAATGCTTAATTATAGTTATAGCGCCAAATGCGTACAAATCATAACATAGATAGTACATACTACATCACCAGAACATAAGAGTACGAATCATAAAGTAGCTCAACATTTTGCATCAGGGCTGGGTGGTCCTGAGACTACCGAGACGCCCCTGATGATCTCCGGGTGTGCATCCACTTCAACGCAAAGCTGTGTACTCGGTCCATGGCCTCCTTCTGTAGGCTGGATAATCTCAGGTGCAGGACCTTCGTCTATGAAAGGCTCATCATCAGTACCATCCATAGGTGCATTAGGGCTGGGTGGTCTTGAGACTACCCGGACGCCCCTGATGATCTCCGGGCATGCATCCACTTCAACGCAAAGCTGTGTACTCGGTCCACGGCCTCCTTCTGTAGGTTGGATAATCTCAGGTGCAGGACCTTTGTCTATGAAAGGCTCGTCATCAGTACCATCCACAGGTGCATCAAACTGAGATTCATCTTCAAATCTCCCATCAAACTGAGAGACCTCTTCAACTCTATGGTTCTGCAATTAGTACATCAACCGATTAGACAAACATCTAAGGGATGCAACCTGAACAAATGCTGTTTTGCATATTTACCTTCTCATCTGGCACAACACATGTCCTAGAGCTAACACCCGTTTCCTGAAGCAAGCGCTTTTCTCTCCTTCCCATCCATCCATCTGCAACAAGTTAAATTTGAGTACAGAACCTTGCACAACAATGCAAACTATTGATCGAAACAGCGGCATCATCAATATAAATAATTAACTACATATGCCAGCACACATACAGTGTGAGCAAGATCTGCTTCTCCCGCTGAAGGATCATTATATGGTTCACCATGCTAAACCCACCTAACATATGTGCGGTCCATCCCAAAAATGTGTAAATGATCTTCCACTACATGGTGAGGCCTCTTCTCACCATTCATACATGTGCAGCGCGGGCAATACACGTCCAGGTTGTGACCTTCATGAGCTCTAATAAACCCCATATAGGGTTGAACACCATTTATATATGAAGGGGAACATAAGTGTCCATGCAGTATCCAAGTTCTGTCCATCTGTTTAATTATGAGATACAGTGGTTGGTGATTAATTTATGGCAAAGTAGGAAATGTATATCCACCGAGTACAAAACTATACTACATGATTATGCATTTCAGCAATCATGTCGAGTACAAAACAAAAAATGCCCATCGACATTTTAGCAAACAGATCGTGTACAAAACTCTGCCATGCATTTCAGCAAATTAACGGATCGAGTGCAGAATCGACTCTATATGCCCACGCAAATGAACAAATTGATCGAGGACAAATCGAGCGGAAAACTATAAAGTGCCAATTAGTTCGAGCATACCGGCGAATTTTTTTAACGAGCATCAAGAAAATATAAATCGTTAGGCCGTCTTGCCCGATGCATGATTGAGCTAGAGATAGCAGCCCTACCGTGGATCAACTTGACCGCCGGTGCGTCTCGAGAAGAACGACGGGGAGGGGAAGCTTCTTCTTCGCACGGACGAGAAGGGGAGGGGAAGCTCTTCACACGGACGGGGATAAGTTGTGTAGGGGTGGGTGGGGGGTCATGCGGCCGGGCCGCCGGGATGATAATTAAGATCGGTAGGTGGCGTTTAATGGAGTTGCGTGTGTAATTTGCCGTGCACAAGGTTGAGGAATGGGCGGTTTCCTTTGCCGCGCGCACAATTCAAACTATCCCGCCCATGTAGTTTAAATTCGCCATATTTTCGTTAAATCGACATAAAGTCATGTGAGTGGGGGGAAATTAGCAAATTTGCTTGAAAAATAGTAAAACTCTGGAATTATCCTTTAAATATGCTCTACTTCGTGTGAAAATATGCCAAGATGCACCCATCCACCAAATATATGGGGCAAAAGTTTATCACAATCTAGCAGATATGTATAATTAGTGAGGGACCCCTTTTAATTTGGTGCAATTTCCACTAATTAGGTAGAGAGAAGGGGTTAATTAATTAGGCCATGTTAGGGGTTATGTGTTTTAGATTAGGGTTGTGTGGATTCAAATACAACTTCTTTATTTGTGTGCTATGATTACTCAAAACTAGATCGATCGACTGCGCACACATTATTAGAGGCACATGCCTTTGCGCACAAAGTGCATGTGTTTGTTGTTGGCCACCAATGAGAGAGAGAGAGAGACAGAGAGAGCTACGAGAGAGCGATTGAAATCCTCAAATTAAACACATATATATGCATGGCACATTTAATTTAATTAGAGGACCGCGAGGCACCCCTGGCCCGCTTGATGCACAATTAAGTGTCGTTGGCCTATATATAGGGTTTAATTAGGGTTTAGGGTTTAGGATTAGCTAGGGTTTAGGGTTAGGGTTTAGGGTCTATGGTCTAGGGTCTAGGGTTTAGGGTTTAGTGTTTAGGGTGTTTAGGGTGTTTAGGGAATATGGATTAGGGTTTTAGGGTTAAGGTTTAGGGATCATCAATCGAGTGTGCACACACATTATTAGAGGCACACGCGCCTTTGCACATAAAGTGCATGCGTATATATGTGTGTTTTTTGGCCACCAACGATATATAGATGATCGAGAGGGAGAGAGAAATTGAAATCCCCAAGAATATGTTCAAATATATATTAAAATATATGCACGAATGCATGGTAGGCCATGCATGCACACTAATTATATATATATATTATGAGGAAACTTAATCAATTGTGTTTTCATTCGAGAGAACTTGTCAAATTTCAAGTTAATTAATTTATCATCGATAATTATATAATTAATTAATGAATCTCAGGGAGATGTTATATAACATATGATCGATATAGACCATGTATGTATTAATTGGTGTTAATCTACGGTTTGCTAGCTAGCTGCTATATATAGAGCATGTTTTTATTAGATCGGGTTATAGCTAGTATAGTTTAGGGTTATGTGTTTTAATTAAGTAGGGTTTGCTTAGCTAGGGTTAGTTATATATATATGATTTAGGGTTAATGCATGGCACATTTAATTTAATTAGAGGACCGCGAGGCACCCCTGGCTTGCTTGATGCACAATTAAGTGTCGTTGGCCTATATATAGGGTTTAATAGGGTTTAGGGTTAGCTAGGATTTAGGGTTGAGGGTTGAGGGTTTAGGGTTTAGTGTTTAGGGTGTTTAGGGTTTAGGGATTAGGGATTAGGGTTTTAGGGTTTTAGGGTTGTTTAAGGTTTAGGGATCATCGATCGAGTGCGCCACACATTATTAGAGGCACCCGCGCCTTTGCGCATAAAGTGCATGCGTATATATGTGTGTTTTTTGGCCACCAACGATATGTAGATGATCAAGAGAGAGAGATTGAAATCCCCAAGAACATGTTCAAATATATAGTAAAATATATGCACGAATGCATGGTAGGCCATGCATGCACACTAATTATATATATATTATGAGGCAACTTAATCAAATGTGTTTTCATTCGAGAGAACTTTTCAAAATTCAAGTTAATTAATTTATCATCGATAATTATATAATTAATTAATGAATCTCAGGGAGATCGATGTTATTCAACATGATCGATATAGGCCATGTATATATTAATTGGTGTTAATCTATGGTTTGCTAGCTAGCTGCTATATATAGAGCATGTTTTTATTAGATCGGGTTATAGCTAGTATAGTTTAGGGTTATTTGTTTTAATTAAGTAGGGTTTGATTAGCTAGGGTTAGTTATATATACGGTTTAGGGTTAATGCATGGCACATTTAATTTAATTAGAGGACCGCGAGGCACCCCTGGCATGCTTGATGCACAATTAAGTGCCGTTGGCCTATATATAGGGTTTAATTAGGATTTACGGTTTAGGGTTAGCTAGGGTTTATGGTTAGGGTTAGGGTTAGGGTTTAGGGTTTAGGGTCTAGGGTCTAGGGTTTAGGGTTTAGTGTTTAGGGTGTTTAGGGTGTTTAGGGTTTAGGGTTTTTGGGTTTAAGGTTTTGGGATCATCGATCGAGTGCGCACACACATTATTAGAGGCACCCGCGCCTTTGCGCATAAAGTGCATGCGTATATATGTGTGTTTTTTGGCCACCAACGATATATAGATGATTGAGAGAGAGATTGAAATCCCCAAGAATATGTTCAAATATATATTAAAATATATGCACGAATGCATGGTAGGCCATGCATGCACACTAATTATATATATATTATGAGGCAACTTAATCAAATGTGTTTTCATTCGAGAGAACTTGTCAAAATTCAAGTTAATTAATTTATCATCGATAATTATATAATTAATTAATGAATCTCAGGGAGCTGTTATACAACATGATCGATATAGGCCATGTATATATTAATTGGTGTTAATCTACGGTTTGCTAGCTAGCTGCTTTATATGGAGCTTGTTTTTATTAGATCGGGTTATAGCTAGTATAGTTTAGGGTTATGAGTTTTAATTAAGTAGGGTTTGATTAGCTAGGGTTAGTTATATATATATGGTTTAGGGTTAATGCATGGCACATTTAATTTAATTAGAGGACCGCGAGGCACCCCTGGCCTGCTTGATGCACAATTAAGTGTCGTTGGCCTATATATAGGGTTTAATTAGGGTTTAGGGTTTAGGGTTAGCTAGGGTTTAGGGTTAGGGTTAGGGTTTAGGGTCTAGGGTTTAGGGTTTAGTGTTTAGGGTGTTTAGGGTTTAGGGATTAGGGATTAGGGTTTTAGGGTTTTAGGGTTGTTTAAGGTTTAGGGATCATCGATCGAGTGCACACACACATTATTAGAGGCACCCGCGCCTTTGCGCATAAAGTGCATGCGTATATATGTGTGTTTTTTGGCCACCAATGATATATAGATGATCGAGAGAGAGAGATTGAAATCCCCAAGAATATGTTGAAATATATATTAAAATATATGCACAAATGCATGGTAGGCCATGCATGCACACTAATTATATATATATTATGAGGCAACTTAATCAAATGTGTTTTCATTCGAGAGAACTTGTCAAAATTCAAGTTAATTAATTTATCATCGATAATTATATAATTAATTAATGAATGTCAGTGAGATCGATGTTATTCAACATGATCGATATAGGCCATGTATATATTAATTGGTGTTAATCTACGGTTTGCTAGCTATAGCTGCTATATATAGAGCATGTTTTTATTAGATCGGGTTATAGCTAGTATAGTTTAGGGTTATGTGTTTTAATTAAGTAGGGTTTGATTAGCTAGGGTTAGTTATATATATGGTTTAGGGTTAATGCATGGCACATTTAATTTAATTAGAGGACCGCGAGGCACCCCTGGCCTGCTTGATGCACAATTAAGTGTCGTTGGCATATATATAGCGTTTAATTAGGGTTTATAGGGTTTAGGGTTACCTAGGGTTTAGTGTTAGGGTTAGGGTTAGGGTTTAGGGTCTAGGGTCTAGGGTTCAGGGTTTAGTATTTAGGGTGTTTAGGGTTTAGGGATTAGGGATTAGGGTTTTAGGGTTTTAGGGTTTAAGGTTTAGGGATCATCGATCGAGTGCGCACACACATTATTAGAGGCACCTACTGCTTGCGTGGAGGCAGCTCCTTGTGACGGTAAAGCACACGTAAGTTGGGAACCCCAAGAGGAAGGTATGATGAGTACAGCAGCGAGTTTTCCCTCAGTAAGAAACCAAGGTTTATCGAACCAGTAGGAGATGAAGGCCACGTGAAGGTTTTTGGTGGAGGAGTGTAGTGCGGCGCAACACCAGTGATTCCGGCGCCAACGTGGAACCTGCACAACACAATCAAACTATTTTTCCCCAACTTAACAGTGAGGTTGTCAATCTCACCGGCTTGCTGAAAAGAAAGGATTAAACGTATGGTGTGGAGAATTATGTTTGCTTCCAGAAAACAACAGAGAACAATGATTGCAGTAGATTGTATTTCAGATGTAAAAGAATGGACCGGGGTCCACAGTTCACTAGTGGTGTCTCTCCAATAAGATAAATAGCATGTTGGGTGAACAAATTACAGTTGGGCAATTGACAAATAGAGATGCATATACATATCATGATGACTACTATGAGATTTACATAGGGCATTACGACAAAGAGCATAGACCGCCATCCAGCATGCATCTATGCCTAAAAAGTCCACCTTCAGGTTAGTATCCGCACCCCTTCCAGTATTAAGTTGCAAACAACAGACAATTGCATTAAGTACTGTGCGTATTGTAAAAAATACAAATATCCTTAGACAAAGCATTGATGTTTTATCCCTAGTGGCAACAGCACATCCACAACCTTAGGGATTGCTGTCACTCCCCCAGATTCAATGGAGACATGAACCCACTATCTAGCATAAATACTCCCTCTTGGAATCACAAGTATCAATTTGGCCAGAGCCTCTACTAGCAACGGAGAGCATGCAAGAACATAAATAACACATATATGATAGATCAATAATCAACTTGACATATTATTCCATATTCATCGGATCCTAACAAACACAACATGTAGCATTAAAAATAGATGATCCTGATCATGATAGGCAGCTCACAAGATCTAAACATGATAGCACAAGAGGAGAAGACAACCATCTAGCTACTGCTATGGACCCGTAGTCCAAGGATGTACTACTCACGCATCAGTCCGGAGGCGGGCATGGTGATGTAGAGCCCTCCGGTGATGATTCCCCTCTCCGGTAGGGTGCCGGAGGCGATCTTCTGAACCCCCCGAGATGGGGTTGACAGCGGCGGCGTCTCTGGAACTTTTCTCGTATCGTGGCTCTCGGTACTAGGGTTTTCGCGATGGAAGGAATAAATAGGCGAAGGGGTAGCGTCGGGGGGCGCCTGAGGGGCCCACCCCATAGGCCGGCGCGGCCAGAGGTGGGGCCGCGCCGCCCTGTGGTGTGGCCGCCTCGCGTCCCCTCTTCGTCTCCTCTTCGGTGTTCTGGAAGGCTCCGTGGAAAATAAGACCGTGGGCTTTTGTTTCGTCCAATTCCGAGAATATTCGTAAACTAACTTTTCTGAAATAAAAAACAACAGAAAACAGGAACTGGCACTGCGACATCTTGTTAATAGGTTAGTCTCGGAAAATGCATAAAAACATTATAAGTATGACTAAAACATGTTGGTATTGTCATAAAACTAGCATGGAACATAAGAAATTATGGATACGTTGGAGACGTATCAAGCATCCCCAAGCTTAGTTCCTACTCGCCCTCGAGTAGGTAAACGATAAAAACAATAATTTCTGAAGTGACATGCTACCAACATAATCTTGATCAATACTATTGTAAAACATATGAGATGAATGAAGTGATTCAAAGCAATGGTATATAGTTTTGCTAACAAAAAGATAATGACTAAACAACTGAATCATATAGCAAAAACTTTTCATGAATAGTACTTTCAAGACAAGTATCAAAAAGTCTTGCATAAGAGTTAACTCATAAAGCAATAGATTCAAAGTAAAAGGCATTGAAGCAACACAAAGGATGATTAAGTTTCAGCAATTGCTTTCAACTTTCAACATGTATATCTCATGGATGATTGTCAACACAAAGTAATATAATAAGTGCAATAAGTAAGCATGTAAGAATCAATGCACACAGTTGACACAAGTGTTTGCTTCTAAGATAGAAAGAAGTAGGTAAACTGACTCAACATAAAGTAAAAGAAAGGCCCTTCGCAGAGGGAAGCGGGGATTACTCATGTGCTAGAGCTTTTTATTTTGAAAACATGGAAACAATTGTGTCAATGGTAGTAATAATTCATATGGTTTATGCATAAAATTTCCTATAAGTTGCAAGCCTCATGCATCGAATACTAATAGTGCCCGCACCTTGTCCTAATTAGCTCGGATTTCCATGGATTATCGTTGCATTACATATGTTTCAACCAAGTGTCACAAAGGGGTACCTCTATGCCACCTGTACAAAGGTCCAAGGAGATAAATCGCATTTGATTTCCCGATTTTGATAGATCTCAACTTAAGGACATCCATACCGGGACAACATAGAAAACAGCTAATGGACTCCTCTTTTATGCTTTAAGCATTCAACAAAAAATAATATTCTCATAAGAGATTCTGAGGATTAATGTCCAAGCTGAAACTTCCACCATGATACATGGCTTTGGTTGGCGGTCCAATGTTCTTCTCTAACAACATGCATACTCAAACCATTCAACTCATGGCAAATCTCCCTTACTTCAGACAAGATGGACATGCATAGCAACTCACATGATATTCAACAAAGGTGTGACAGGTTGATGGCGTCCCCAGAAACATGGTTACCGCTCAACAAGCAACTTATAAGAACTAAGATACATAAGCAACATATTCATTACCACAATAGTTTTTAGGCTACTTTCCCATGAGCTATGTATTTCAAAGACAAGGAATGAAATTTTTAAAGGTAGCACGCAAGCAATTTACTTTGGAATGGCAGAAAAATACCACATATAGGTAGTTATGGTGGACACAAATGGCATAGGTTTTGGCTCAAGGTTTTTGGATGCACGAGAAGCATTCCCTCTCAGTACAAGGTTTTGGCTAGGAAGGTTGTTTGAAGCAAACACAAGTATGAACCGGTACAGCAAAAACTTACACAAGAACATATTGAAAGCATTATAAGACTCTACACTGTCTTCCTTGTTGTTCAAACACTTTTACCAGAAAATATCTAGACCTTAGAGAGACCAATCATGCAAACCAAATTTCAACAAGCTCTACGGTAGTTCTCCACTAATAGATTTAAACTACATGATGCAAGAGCTTAAACATGATCTACTTGAGAGCTCAAAACAATTGCCAAGTATCAAATTATTCAAGGCAATATAAGGCATTTTCTGTTTCCAACCAAATAACAACAAGTACAAGTGTTGCGGCTTTCAGCTTTCGCCATGAATATTAAAGTAAGATGAAGAACACAAGTGTTCAAATGAAAAAGCGGAGCATGTCTCTCTCCAACACAAGGATTTCTAGGATCCGAATTTATTCAAACATAAACAAAAATAAAAACAAACAGACGCTCCAAGTAAAGCACATAAGATGTGACGGAATTAAAATATAGTTTCACTAGAGGTGACCTGATAAGTTTGTTGATGAAGAAGGGGATGCCTTGGGTATCCCCAAGCTTAGACGCTTGAGTCTTCTTGAAATATGCAGGGATGAACCACGAGGGCATCCCCAAGGTTAGACTTTTCACTCTTCTTGATCATATCATATCATCCTCCTCTCTTGATCCTTGAAAACTTCCTCCACACCAAACTCAAAACAATCTCATTAGAGGGTTAGTGCATAATTAAAAATTCACATGTTCAGCAAGGACACAATCATTACCAACACTTCTGGACATTACCCAAGGCTACTGAATTTTAATGGAGCAAAGAAATCCACTCAAACACAGTAAAAGAGGCAATGCGAAATAAAAAGCAAAATCTGTCAAAGCAGAACAGTCCGTAAAGACGAATTTGTTCGAGGCACTTAACTTGCTCAGATGAAAAAGCTCAAAACTAATGAAAGTTGCGTACATATCTGAGGATCACGCATGAATTTTTGCAGATATTTTTGATTCTTATACAGAGAGAAAAATGTGAATTCGTGACAGCTAAGAAATCTGTTTCTGCGCAGAAATCCAAATCTAGTATCAACTCTCTATTAGGGACTTTACTTGGCACAACAATACATGAAAATAAAGATACAAAGGTATTGCTACAGTAGTAACAAGCACCTTGACTCAAATATAAAACAAAAATTGCAGAAATAAAATAATGGGTTGTCTCCCATAAGCGCTTTTCTTTAACGCCTTTCAGCTAGGCGCAGAAAGTGCAAATCAAGTAATATCAAGAGATGAAGCATTAACATTATTATTTTTCTTAAAAGCACAACTTGTCACAAAAGGTATCTTAGATGCTCCATTATGTAGTGGTACTAAGGGTATTATCAATTTTAAGCTCATAATGATTTTTTTGGCTTTGGCATCTTAGGGACATACATGAATTTTTGCTCCTTTCCCACATAAGCTTTCTCCTTAAACTTAAGAGAAGAAAAAGTTGAACCCAAGGTTCCCATAGCTTCTTCAAGTTCACCAATCCTATGGGTTTGATTATCATGGATAGCACAAGTTTCTAAGACAACGATTCTTTCATTAATTCCTACTAGGGATTTATCAAGTTTATCAGTATTATCAAGTAATATTTCCAATTTAGTCTCAACACTTGGAAGTTTTCTCTCTATGGCTTCCAACTTTTTCATGACATCCTCAAGAGAGATTTCAATTTTAGCTTTATTAACAGGTGGTATTCCAACTAGACTCTCAATGATGCAACTAGCTTCTAAAGCAGGAGTACCTAGGAAATTACCCCCCGCAAGAGTATCAAGAACATACCTATTCCAGCTAGAGATACCAACATAAAAGTTCCTAAGGAGGATAATAGTGGAGTGTTTCTTAGTGCACCTATGATGAGCATCACTAATTCTGTACCAAGCATCTTTAAACCCCCCCTTGTTGCTTAAACGAATGAACTTCAACTTTAGGATTACTCATTTTAGCAATAATAAAAATAAACTAAGCAAAACAAATTAAATAAAGTAAAATAAGTAACTAATTTTTTTGTGTTTTTGATATAAAGAAAGCAAACAAGACAGAAAATAAAATAAAGCAAGACAATAAACAAAGTAAAGAGATTGGGTGTGAGAGACTCCCCTTGCAGCGTGTCTTGATCTCCCCGGCAACGGCGCCAGAAAAGCTTGCTGCTTGCGTGGAGGCAGCTCCTTGTGATGGTAAAGCACACATCCGCTGGGAACCCCAAGAGGAAGGTATGATGAGAACAGCAGCGAGTTTTCCCTCAGTAAGAAACCAAGGTTTATTGAACCAGTAGGAGATGAAGGCCACGTGAAGGTTGTTGGTGGAGGAGTGTAGTGCGGCGCAACACCAGTGATTCCGGCGCCAACGTGGAACCTGCACAACACAATCAAACTACTTTGCCCCAACTTAACGATGAGGGTTGTCAATCTCATCGGCTTGCTGAAAACAAAGGATTAAACGTATGGTGTGGAGAATTATGTTTGCTTGCGAGAAAACAACGAGAGAACAATGATTGCAGTAGATTGTATTTCAGATGTAAAAGAATGCACCGGGGTCCACAGTTCACTAGTGGTGTCTCTCCAATAAGATAAATAGCATGTTGGGTGAACAAATTACAATTGGGAAATTGACAAATATAGATGCATATACATATCATGATGACTACTATGAGATTTACTTAGGGCATTGATGTCTACGTGTGCTTCTATTCTTGTAGACAGTGTTGGGCCTCGAAGAGCAGAGGTTTGTAGAACAGCAGCAAGTTTCCCTTAAGTGAATCACCCAAGGTTTATCGAACTCATTGAGGTAGAGGTCAAAGATATTCCTCTCAAGCAACCCTGCAATTAAGATACAAGAAGTCTCTTGTGTCCCCAACACACCTAATACACTTGTCAGATGTGTAGGTGCACTAGTTCGGCGAAGAGATAGTAAAACACAAGTGGTATAGATGGTGGTAATATTGCAGGAATTAAGGATGCAGTAAAACAGTAAATAAGCGATGTTTGCAGTATTTGGAAACAAGGCCTAGGGATCAGACTTTCACTAGTGGACACTCTCAACATTGATCACATAATAAATAAATAACTTCTCCTCATTTGTGCTACATACACTCTCTTGTTTGATAACAAACACCATTCATTGTGTAGGGCTACAAGAGCTCCCTCAAGCCGGACTAAACAAGCTCCACAACATTTGGCATTCATATTTAAGTAACCTTTAGAGCATAATAGATCATTGCAATTTAGACCGAGTACTAACATAGCATACACACTGTCACCTTTACACTATGAAAGGGGGAATAGATCACATCAATACTATCATAGTAATAGTTAACTCCATAATCTACAAGAGATTACAATCATAACCTATGCCAAGTACTACATGATGCACACGCTGTCACATTTACATCATGAAGGAGGAATAGACTACTTTAATAACATCACTAGAGTAACACATAGATTAATAGTGATACAAAGCTCATCATATGGATCTCAATCATGTAAGGCAGCTCATGAGATCATTGTATTGAAGTACATGAGAGAGAGATTAACCACATAGCTACCGGTAGAGCCCTTAGCCTCGAGGGAGAACTACTCCCTCCTCATCATGGGAGTTAGCAACGGCGATGAAGATGGCGGTGGTGTCGATGGAGATGGCTTCTGGGGGCAATTCCCCGTCCTGGCGGCGTGCCGGAACAGAGACTTCTGTCCCCCGAACTTGACTTCGCGATGGCGGCGGCTGCGTAACTTTTCTCGTCCCGTGGCTTATGTTTTTAGGGTTTTCGAGACGGAGAGTATATATAGGCGAAAGGGCGATGTCGGTGGAGTCCTGGTGGTCCCACACCATAGGGGGGCACCCCCCCTTGGCCGCGCTGCCCTGTGGGGTGGGGCCCCCCAGGGCTCTCCTCTGGTGCCTCTGTGGCTCTCTGGAAGCTTCGTGGAAAAATAAGATTCTGGGCGTTGATTTCGTCCAATTCCGAGAATATTTCCTTTGTAGGATTTCTGAAACCAAAAACAGCAGAAAACAGGAACTAGCGCTTCGGCATCTTGTTAATAGGTTAGTGCCGGAAAATGCATCAAAATATCATAAAGTGTGAACAAAACATGTAGGTATTGTCATAAAACTAGCATGGAACATAAGAAATTATAGATACGTTGGAGACGTATCAAGCATCCCCAAGCTTAGTTCCTACTCGCCCTCGAGTAGGTAAACGATAACAACAATAATTTCTGAAGTGACATGCTACCATCATAATCTTGATCAACATTATTGTAAAGCATATGAGATGAATGAAGTGATTCAAAGCAATGGTAAATATGATGATTAAACAACTGAATCATATAGCAAAGACTTTTCATGAATAGTACTTTCAAGACAAGCATCAACAAGTCTTGCATAAGAGTTAACTCATAAAGCAATATATTCAAAATAAAAGGTATTGAAGCAACACAAAGGATGATTAAGTTTCAGCAATTGCTTTCAACTTGTAACATGTATATCTCATGGATGTTTGTCAACATAGAGTAATATAACAAGTGCAATAAGTAAACATGTAAGAATCAATGCACACAGTTGACACAAGTGTTTGCTTCTAAGATAGAAAGAAGTAGGTAAACTGACTCAACATAAAGTAAAAGAATGCCCCTTCGCAGAGGGAAGCATGGATTACTATGATTGTGCTAGAGCTTTTATTTTGAAAACATAGAAACAATTTTGTCAACGGTAGTAATAATTCATATGTGTTATGCATAATACTTCCTACAAGTTGCAAGCCTCATGCATAGAATACCAATAGTGCCAGCACCTTGTCCTAATTAGCTTGGATTTACATGGATTATCATTGCATAACATATGTTTCAACCAAGTGTCACAAAGGGGTACCTCTATGCCGCCTGTACAAAGGTCCAAGGAGATAAATCGAATTTGATTTCTCGTTTTTGAATAATCTCAACTTAGGACATCCATACCGGGACAACATAGAAAACAGATAATGGACTCCTCTTTAATGCATAATCATTCAACAATAGTTAATATTCTCATAAGAGATTGAGGATGAATGTCCAAACTGAAAACTTCCACCATGATACATGGCTTTGGTTAGCGGCCCAATGTTCTCCTCTAACATATGCATACTCAAACCATTTGATCATGATAAATCACCCTTACTTCAGACAAGACGAACATGCATAGCAACTCACATGATATCCAACAAAGGTAAAAAGTTGATGGCGTCCCCAGAAACATGGTTACCGCTCAACAAGCAACTTATAAGAACTAAGACACATAGCTACATATTCATCACCACAATAGTTTTTAAGCTATTTTCCCATGAGCTATATATTGCAAAGACAAAGGAATGAAATTTTAAAGGTAGCACTCAAGTAATTTACTTTGGAATGGCGAGAAAAATACCACATAGTAGGTAGATATGGTGGACACAAATGGCATGGGTTTTGGCTCAAGGTGTTTGGATGCACGAGAAGCATTTCCTCTCAGTACAATGCTTTGGCTAGCAAGGTTGTTTGAAGCAAACACAAGTATGAACAGGTACATCAAAACTTACACAAGAACATATTGCAAGCATTATAAGACTCTACACTGTCTTCCTTGTTGTTCAAACACTTTTACCAGAAAATATCTAGACCTTAGAGAGACCAATCATGCAAACCAAATTTCAACAAGCTCTATGGTAGTTCTCCACTAATAGATTAAAATACATGATGCAAGAGCTTAAACATGATCTATGAGAGCTCAAAACAATTGCCAAGTATCAAGTTATTCAAAACCATATGAAGCATTTTCTGATTCGAACCAAATAGCAACCAACGAAGCAATTTTCAGCCTTCGCCATGAACATTAAAGCATAACTAAGAACACAAGTGTTCCATATGAAAAAGCGGAGCGTAATATCTCCAATACAAGGATGGTGGGATCCAACTTTATTCAAACCAAAACAAAAATAAAAGCAAACAGACGCTCCAAGTAAATAACATAAGATGTGATGGAATAAAAATATAGTTTCACTAGAAGTGACCTGATAAGTTGTCGATGAAGAAGGGGTTGCCTTGGGCATCCCCAAGCTTAGATGCTTGAATCTTCTTAAAATATGCAGGGATGAACCACCGGGGCATCCCCAAGCTTAGACTTTTCACTCTTCTTGATCATATTGTATCATCCTCTTCTCTTGACCCTTGAAAACTTCCTCCACACCAAACTTAAAGCAAACTCATTAGAGGGTTAGTGCATAATAAAAAAATTCATATATTCAGAGGTGACATAATCATTCTTAACACTTCTGGACATTGCACAAAGCTACTGAAAGTTAATGGAACAAAGAAATCCGTTCAACCTAGCAAAAGAGGCAATGCGAAATAAAAGGCAGAATCTGTCAAAACAGAACAGTCCGTCAAGACGAATTTTCCAGAGGCACTTAACTTGCTCAAACGGAAAAACTCAAAACTAATGAAAGTTGCGTACATATCTGCGGATCATGCACGTAAATTGGCAGATTTTTTTGATTTTTCTACAGAGAGATCTACGCAAATTCGTGACAGACAGCAAATCTGTTTCTGCGCAGCAATCCAAATCTAGTATCAACTTTACCATAGAGACTTTACTTGGCACAAAAAACATGATAAGGAGAGGTTGCTACAGTAGTAACAACTTCCAAGACACAACAAAACAGTAGCAAAATAAAAACATGGGTTATCTCCCAAGAAGTGCTTTCTTTATAGCCATTAAGATGGGCTCAGTAATTTTAATGATGCTCTCATGAGAAATAAGATTTGAAGCAAAAGAGGGCATCAAGAAGCAAATTCAAAACACATTTAAGCCTAACCCACTTCCTATGAAAAGGAATCTTGTACACAAATAAATTCATGAAGAACAAAGTGACAAGCATAGGAAGATAAAATACGAGTAACTTCAAGATTCTTAACATAAAGAGGGGAAATTTAATATTATTAAGATGCATATAACCATGTTTCCCTCTCTCATAATAACTTTCAGTAGCATCATGAACAAACTCAACAATATAACTATCACATACAACATTCTTGTCATGAGCTACATGCATAAAATTATTACTCTGCACATAAGCATAATCATTACTATTAATTGTAGTGGGAGCAAATTCAATAAAATAGCTATCATTATTCTCATCACCATAATCATATATAGGAGGCATATTGTAATCATAATTAATTTTCTCCTCAATAGTAGGTGGACTAAAAATATCATATTCATCATTGTAAACATCATATATAGGAGGTAAAGTATCATCGAAGTAAATTTTCTCCTCCATGCTTGGGGGACTAAAAATATCACAACCAGCTTCCCCAAGCTTAAATTCTTCCATAGAATTAGCAATAATAGTGTTCAAAGAGTTCATGCTAATAACATTGCTACAACTATTTTGCAAACAAAGTTCCATGGGTTTTTTAATTTTCTCTTCAAACACATCATGTCCTAATTCAAGATAAATACTATAAAGATCTCTAATTTTTTTATTGTTTTCCATTAAGCCTAACTAGTGAAAAATAAAAACAAGAAACAAAAAGATTTAATTGCAGAATCTAAAGGAGATAGCTTCGAGCACTCACACACCGGCAACAGTGCTAAGAAATAGCTTAGTAGTCGGAGGATGTGAATACCTTTTACCTTACCTCCCCGGCAACGGCGCCGAAAATAGCTTGATGTCTACGTGTGCTTCTATTCTTGTAGACAGTGTTGGGCCTCGAAGAGCGAGAGGTTTGTAGAACGGCGAGCAAGTTTCCCTTAAGTGAATCACCCAAGGTTTATCGAACTCGGGGAGGTAGAGGTCAAAGATATTCCTCTCAAGCAACCCTGCAATTAAGATACAAGAAGTCTCTTGTGTCCCCAACACACCTAATACACTTGTCAGATGTATAGGTGCACTAGTTCGGCGAAGAGATAGTAAAACACAGGTGGTATAGATGGTGGTAATATTGCAGAAAGTAAAGATGTAGTAAAACAGTAAACAAGCGATGTTTGCAGTATTTGGAACCAAGGCCTAGGGATCTGATGTCTACTCACGCTTCTTTTCCTGTAGACAGTGTTGGGCCTCCAAGAGCAGAGGTTTGTAGAACAGCAGCAAGTTTTCCCTTAAGTGGATCACCCAAGGTTTATCGAACTCAGGGAGGAAGAGGTCAAAGATATCCCTCTCAAGCAACCCTGCAATCACGATACAAGAAGTCTCTTGTGTCCCCAACACACCTAATACACTTGTTAGATGTATAGGTGCACTAGTTCGGCGAAGAGATAGTGAAATACAAGTAGTATGGATGTATATAAGTGGTAATAGCAATCTGAATAAAATATGGCAGCGAGTAAACATGCGGTAGAACGATAAGTAAGCGGTGTTTGCGGTATTGGAAACAAGGCCTAGGGATCATACTTTCACTAGTGGACACTCTCAACATTGATCGCATAATAAATAACTCTTTCTCATATGTGCTACATACACTCTTTTGTTGGATGACAAACACCGGTCGTTGTGTAGGGCTACAAGAGCACCTCAATGCCGGAGTTAACAAGCTCCACAACATTCGATGTTCATATTTAAATAACCTTAGAGCATAATAGATCATTGCAAAATAAACCAAGAACTAACATAGCGCACACACTCGTCCACATTACACTATGAAAGGAGGAATAGATCACATCAATACTATCATAATGACAATTAACTCCACAACCTACAAGAGATCATGATCATAGCCTACGACAAGATCCACACGAGTGCACACACTAGCACCTTTACACCATGCGAGGAGGAATAGACTACTTTAATAACATCACATGAGTAGCACATAACTAGTAGCGATACAAAGCTCATCATATGGATCTCAATCATGTAAAGCAGCTCATGAGATCATTGTATTGGAGTACAGAGAGAGAGATTAACCACATAGCTACGGTAGAGCCCTCAGCCCCATGGGTGAATTACTCCCTCCTCATCATGGAGACAGCGATGGCGGTGAAGATGGCGGTGGAGACGGAGGTGGAGATGACTCCGGGGGCAATTCCCCATCCCGGCGGCGTGCCGGAACAGAGACTTCTGTCCCCCGAATTGGAGTTTGGCGATGGCGGCGGCTCTGGATGGTTTTGTCTGGTTTCGTCGAACGGTGTCGAGGATTTAGGTCAGGGACGACTAAATAGGCGAAGAGGCGGAGTCGGAGGGGGCCTGGAGCCACCAGACAACAGGGGGCGCGCCCCCCCTGGGCCGCGCCGCCACCATGTGTGGGGCCCCTGGGCCTCCCCTCTGGTGTCTCTCGGGTGTTCTGGAAGCTCCCGATGAAAATAGAGTGCTGGGCGTTGATTTCGTCCGATTCCGAGAATATTTCCTTACTAGGATTTACTGAAACCAAAAACAGCAGAAAACGAGAAGCGGCCCTTCGGCATCTCGTCAATAGGTTAGTTCCGGAAAACGCATAAATATGACAGAAAGTATGCATAAAACATGTAGATATCATCAATAATGTGGCATGGAACATAAGAAATTATCGATACGTCGGAGACGTATCAGCATCCCCAAGCTTAGTTCCTGCTCGTCCCGAGCAGGTAAACGATAACAAAGATAATTTATGGAGTGACATGCCATCATAACCTTGATCATACTATTGTAAACACATGTAATGAATGCAGCGATCAAAACAATGGTAAATGCCATGAGTAAACAAATGAATCATATAGCAAAGACTTTTCATGAATAGTACTTTCAAGACAAGCATCAATAAGTCTTGCATAAGAGTTAACTCATAAAGCAATAATTTCATAGTATAGGTATCGAAGCAACACACAGGAAGATTAAGTTTCAGCGGTTGCTTTCAACTTATAACATGTATATCTCATGGATATTGTCAACATAGAGTAATATAACAAATGCAATATGCAAGTATGTAGGAATCAATGCACAGTTCACACAAGTGTTTGCTTTTTGAGGTGGAGAGAAATAGGTGAACTGACTCAACATAAAAGTAAAAGAATGGCCCTTCGCAGAGGGAAGCATCGATTGCTATATTTGTGCTAGAGCTTTGATTTCGAAAACATCAAGAGAGTATAAAAGTAAAGTTTTGAGAGGTGTTTGTTGTTGTCAACGAATGGTAGTGGGCACTCTAACCCCCTTGCCAGACAGACTTTCAAAGAGCGGCTCCCATGAAATTTTTATTTTTGGGTGGCACTCCTTCCAACCTTGCTTTCACAAACCATGGCTAACCGAATCCTCGGGTGCACGCCAACAATCTCATACCATGAAGGAGTGCCTTTTTATTTTAGTTTTATTTAGATGACACTCCTCCCCACCTTTGCTTTCTCAAGCCATGGCTAACCGAATCCTCGGGTGCCAACCAACAATCACATACCATGGAGGAGTGTCTATTTGTAAATTTATGAAAGTTAATTAGTTCGGGTGCGGGAACCCCATTGCCGGCTCTTTACGCAAAATTATTGGATAAGCGGATGAAGCCACTAGTCCATTGGTGAAAGTTGCCCAACAAGATTGAAAGATAAACACCACATACTTCCTCATGAGCTATAAAACATTGACACAAATAAGAGGTAATAACTTTTGAATTGTTTAAAGGTAGCACTCAAGCAATTTACTTTGGAATGGCGGAGAAGTACCATGTAGTAGGTAGGTATGGTGGACACAAATGGCATAGTGGTTGGCTCAAGGATTTGGATGCATGAGAAGTATTCCCTCTCGATACAAGGCTTAGGATAGCAAGGTTATTCGAAACAAACACAAGGATGAACCGGTGCAGCAAAACTCACATAAAAGACATATTGTAAACATTATAAGACTTTACACCGTCTTCCTTGTTGTTCAACCCAATACTAGAAATTATCTAGACCTTAGAGAGACCAATTATGCAAACCAAATTTTAGCAAGCTCTATGTATTTCTTCATTAATAGGTGCAAAGTATATGATGCAAGATCTTAAACATGAGCACAACAATTGCCAAATATCAAATTATTCAGGTCATTCTACCAATTACTACATGTAGCATTTCCCGTTTCCAACCATATAACAATTAACGAAGCAGTTTCAACCTTCGCCATGAACATTAAAAGCTAAGAACACATGTGTTCATACGAACCAGCGGAGCGTGTCTCTCTCCACACAAGCATTTATTCAAACAAAAACAGAAACAAAAACAAACAGATGCTCCAATAAAGTACATAAGATGTGACCAGAATAAAAATATAGTTTCAAGAGAAGAAACTCGATAAATTGTCGATGAAGAAGGGGATGCCTTGGGCATCCCCAAGCTTAGACAGCTTGAGTCTTCTTGAAATATGCGGGGATGAACCACGGGGCATCCCCAAGCTTAGACTTTTCACTCTTCTTGATCGTAGTATATCATCCTCCTCTCTTGACCCTTGAAAACTTCCTCCACACCAAACTCAAAACAACTCATTAGAGGGTTAGTGCATAATCAAAAACTTACATGTTCAGAGGTGACACAATAATTCTTAACACTTCGGACATTGCACAAAGCTTCTGAAAGTTAATGGAACAAAGAAATCCATCCAACACGAGAAAAAGAGGCAATGCGAAATAAAAGGCGAGAATCTGTCAAAACAGAACGGTCCAGTAAAGACGAATTTTAAAATGGCACCGGACTTGCTCAGATGAAAATGCTCAAATTTAATGAAAGTTGCGTACATATCCGAGGATCACTCACGTAAATTGGCATAATTTTCTGAGTTACCAACGAGAAAATTAGGCCCAGATTCGTGACAGACAAGAAATGCATTTCTACGCGGTAATCCAAATCTAGTATGAACCTTACTATCAAAGACTTTACTTGGCACAACAATGCAACAAAACTAAGATAAGGAGATGTTGCTACAGTACTAACAACTTCCAAGACACAAATACAAAATAAAAGTACCATAGCAAAATAAACATATGGGTTATCTCCCAAGAAGTTCTTTCTTTATAGCCATTAAGATGGGCTCAGCAGTTTTAATGATGCACTCGCAAGAAATAAGAGTTGAGGCAAAAGAGAGCATCAAGAAGCAAATTAAAAACACATTTAAGTCTAACCCACTTCCTATGCAAAGGAATCTTGTACACACATGAATTCATGAAGAACAAAGTGACAAGAATAAGAGGATAAAACACGAGTAACTTCAAGATTCTCAACATAAAGAGGGGAAACTTAATATTATTAAGATGCCTATAACCATGTTTCCCTCTCTCATAATAACTTTCAGTAGCATCATTTATGAAATCTACAATATAACCATCACTTAAAACATTCTTATCATGGTTCATATGCATAAAGGTATCATTATTTTTGATATAAGAGAAACTCTTCTCATTAATAGTAATTGGAGCAGGATCATTATTAAGAATTTGAACATGGTAAACAAGTTGCATACTAGGGGAGTGGTTTTTGGCAAGCCCATCATAACTATGACAAGTTTCATAAGGATAATTGTAACATATGTCATATCCATCTCTATAGCGATTATCTAAACCAGAATATGTAATATCATCCTTTTCACTAAAAGTAGAGGTCTCAAATATAGGATTTTCAAGCACAACATCCCCAAGCTTAGAGCTTTCAATATCATCGTTTGAGGGGACATGAATAATGCTATCATCATTACTTTCATAATCAGTACCAAAGAGATTTCCAATATCAAAGATAGTGTGCTCTTCCAAATCATGATCACTAACATGGGTACGGGGCATAGGAAGATCATCGTACTCAGATTTATTATCATAATAATCATTAGGCGCAACATACTTACGGTTACCTATTGTTACCTCATACACGCGGGGATATGCCGTTACTTCTTTCTCTTTATTCTCCTTCTTCTTCTTCTTCTTCTTCTTCTTCTTCTTCTTCTTCTTCTTCTTCGTTCCCTTCTTCTTCTTCTTTTCCTTCTCCTTGTTCCCTTCTTTAGGAGGAAGAGGCTTGAAGGGTGGCTTGTCCGCATAACCTGATTTACTTTCAGAAACAATAGAAGAAACTTGGGAGGATCCCTCCTTGATACGTCTCCAACGTATCGATAATTTCTTATGTTCCATGCTACTTTATTGATGATACCTACATGTTTTATGCACATTATATGTCATATTTATGCATTTTCTGGAACTAACCTATTAACAAGATGCCGAAGAGCCGATTCTTTGTTTTCTGCTTGTTTTTGGTTTCAGAAATCCTAGTAAAGAAATATTCTCGGAATTGGACGAAACTTTCGCCCAGGGTCCTATTTTTGCACGAAGCTTCCAGAAGACCGAAGAGATAACGAAGTGGGGCCACGAGGCGGCCAGGAGATAGGGCGGCGCGGCCCAGGCCTTGGCCGCGCCGACCTACCCCCTGGGCCCCTCGTGTGGCCCCTCGCGTTGACCCTCCGCCTACTTAAAGCCTCCGTCGCGAAACCCCCGATGCAGAGAGCCACGATACGGAAAACCTTGCGAGACGCCGCCGCCGCGAATCCCATCTCGGGGGATTCGGGAGATCGCCTCCGGCACCCTGCCGGAGAGGGGATTCATCTCCCGGAGGACTCTACACCGCCATGGTCGCCTCCGGAGTGATGAGTGAGTAGTTCACCCCTGGACCATGGGTCCATAGCAGTAGCTAGATGGTCGTCTTCTCCTTGTTGTGCTTCATTGTTGGATCTTGTGAGCTGCCTAACATGATCAAGATCATCTATATGTAATACTATATGTTGTGTTTGTCGGGATCCGATGGATAGAGAGTACTATGATTATGGTGATTATCAATCTATTGTTTATGTGTTGTTTATGATCTTGCATGCTCTCCGTTATTAGTAGAGGCTCGGCCAAGTTTTTACTCTTAACTCCAAGAGGGAGTATTTATGCTCGATAGTGGGTTCATGCCTCCATTAAATGCGGGACGGTGACAGAAAGTTCTAAGGTTGTGGATGTGTTGTTGCCACTAGGGATAAAACATTGATGCTATGTCTAAGGATGTAGTTGTTGATTACATTACGCACCATACTTAATGCAATTGTCTGTTGCTTAGCAACTTAATACTGAATGGGGTTCGGATGATAACCTGAAGGTGGACTTTTTAGGCATAGATGCGGTTGGATGGCGGTCTATGTACTTTGTCGTAATGCCCAATTAAATCTCACTATATTTATCATATCATGTATATGCATTGTTATGCCTTTCTCTATTTGTCAATTGCCCGACTGTAATTTGTTCACCCAACATGCTTTTATCTTATGGGAGAGACACCTCTAGTGAGCTGTGGACCCCGGTCCTATTCTTTACATAGCATACAATCTACTTGTTTTACTTGTTTTCTTTGCAAACATTTTCCACTCGATACGTTTAATCCTTTGTTACGGCAAGCCGGTGAGATTGACAACCTCACTGTTTCGTTGGGACAAAGTACTTGGGTTGTGTTGTGCAGGTTCCGCGTTGGCGCCGGAATCCCTGGTGTTGCGCCGCATCACATTTCGCGACCATCAACCTTCAACGTGCTTCTTGGCTCCCTACTGGTTCGATTAAACCTTGGTTTCTTTCGAGGGAAAACTTGCTACTGTGCGCATCATACCTTCCTCTTGGGGTTCCCAACGAACGTGTGAGTTACACGCCATCAAGCTCTTTTTACGGCGCCGTTGCGGGAGATCAAGACACGCTGCAAGGGAGTCTCCACTTCTCAATCTCTTTTCTTTGTTTTTGTCTTGCTTTATTTTATTTACTACTTTGTTTGCTGCACCTAAACAAAACACAAAAAAACTAGTTGCTAGTTTTACTTTATTTACTGTCTTGCTCTCTATATCAAAAACACAAAAAAATTAGTTACTTGTCTTTACTTTGTTTGCCTAGTTTACTTTATTGCTACTAAAATGAGTAATCCTGAAGTTGAAGTTCGTTCTTTTAAGCAACAAGGTGGAGAAAATTTTAAAGATGCTTGGTATAGAATTAGTAATGCTCATCAAAGGTGCATTAAGAAACACTCCACCACTATCCTTCTTAGGAACTTTTATGTTGGTTTATCTAGTTGGAATAGATATGTTCTTGATACTCTTTCGGGAGGTAATTT
>NC_061509.1:54864306-54918176 GCF_022539505.1 Lolium rigidum
CCTTCCTCTTGGGGTTCCCAACGAACGTGTACATCTACGTGCATCACATGTCCATAGCGATATGATGGTCTCAAGGTTGCGAGATGGAGAAGATCGAGTACAATGATGAAGACGGTGTCGAAGAGAGATGAAGACGGTATATAAGATGAAGAGAGCTGAAGACGGCGTAGAAGATGGATGATGACGGTGGCGTGCGTACAAGATGTAAGAATATGGTGGAGTGTATGTTGGGAGAAGGAGGTGACATGTACAAGGAAGAAGAAGATGAAGACGGAGCTTGCCGACTCGAGAGGAACGCGCAAGGATAAGGTTTGTGCTCGATAGGATAGTGGATCGCATCATCGGAGAGAGCTCAAACCTTGCATGCATTGTATCGTGTTTCTTGGTTGTTCTTGATTCTTATCCATGAGATGAGTTAGAGCTTGTGTTCATTCTCATGACAAGCTCTAGCTCATCGGAAATGGATTCCGGTTGCATCGCATGTTGCATGTGCAAGGGTGATGATTTTCCCGATATACCATATTGAGAGGTTACACCTCTATGACCATGAGAAAATCATCATTCCCTCTTTTCCATGTTTTCACCTTGTGAAGAGGTAGCTCTCGTCGTCCCCTTGCCGGCAATATTGGTTTCATGTCATTCCGAATTTTCTAGCCCGAATTATCGCATTTTCAGTTTCGCAGAAAAAAGAAAAAGAAAAAGTGGACGGTAGTACCGCTTGGGCTTCCGGCCCAAGTACCGGCCAGCCTCCCAATCCTTACTGGACCCGGAGCGGTACCGGGCCGGTACCAGGCCGGTAGTACCGTAATCATTACGGTACCAGGCCGGTACCGGGCCGGTACTACCGCCCCATCCTCTTCCTTTTTCTTTTTTCTGTTTTTCCCCTCTTCTCCCGCAGTGGGTGATGCGCGTAAATGTACACGTCCGTTGGGAACCCCAAGAGGAAGGTATGATGCGCACAGTGGCAAGTTTTCCCTCAGAAAGAAACCAAGGTTTAATCGAACCAGGAGGAGCCAAGAAGCACGTTGAAGGTTGATGGTGGCGAAATGTGATGCGGCGCAACAACGGGGATTCCGGCGCCAACGTGGAATCTGCACAACAAAACCAAAGTACTTTGCCCAAACGAAACAGTGAGGTTGTCAATCTCAACGGCTTGCTGTAACAAAGGAGTAAGCGTATCGAGTGGAAGATGATTGTTTGCAAGAAAACAGTAAAGAACAATTGCAGTAGATTGTATGCTATGTAAAGAATAGGACCGGGGTCCACGAGTTCACTAGAGGTGTCTCTCCCATAAGATAAAGCATGTTGGGTGAACAAATTACGGTCGGGCAATTGACAAATAGAAAAGGGCATAACAATGCATATACATGATATGATAAATATAGTGAGATTTAATTGGGCATTACGACAAAGTACATAGACCGCCATCCAACCGCATCTATGCCTAAAAAGTCCACCTTCGAGGTTATCATCCGAACCCCATTCGGTATTAAGTTGCAAAGCAACGAGACAATTGCATTAAGTATGGTGCGTAATGTAATCGACAACTACATCCTTAGACATAGAATCAATGTTTTATCCCTAGTGGCAACGACACATCACAACCTTAGAACTTTCGTCAGCATCGTCCCGGTGTCAATGAAGGCATGAACCCACTATCGAGCATAAATACTCCCTCTTGGAGTTAAGAGTAAAAACTTGGCCAGAGCCTCTACTAATAACGGAGAGCATGCAAGATCATAAACAACACATAAACAATAGATTGATAATCACCATAACATAGCATCCTCTATCCATCGGATCCCGACAAACACAACATATAGAATTACATATAGATGATCTTGATCATGTTAGGCAGCTCACAAGATCCAACAATGAAGCACAATTAGGAGAAGACGACCATCTAGCTACTTGCTATGGACCCATAGTCCGGGGGTGAACTACTCACTCATCACTCCGGAGGCGATCATGGCGATGAAGAGTCCTCCGGGAGATGAATCCCCTCTCCGGCGGGGTGCCGGAGAGCGATCTCCGAATCCCCCGAGATGGGATTCGCGGCGGCGGCGTCTGCGGAAGGTTTTCCGTATCGTGGCTCTCGGTGCGGGGTTTTCGCGACGGAGGCTTTAAGTAGGCGAAAGGGTAGGTCGGGGGGCTGACGAGGGGCCCACACCACGGGCCGGCGCGGCCGGGGCACGGGCCGCGCCGCCCTATGGTGTGGCCACCTCGTGGCCCCACTTCGACTCCTCTTCGGTCTTCACGGAAGCTCCGTGCAAAAATAGGACCACTGGGCGGTGATTTCGTCCAATTCCGAGAATATTTCTTTACTAGGATTTACGAAACCAAAAACAGCGAGAAAACGACAGCGGCTCTTCGGCATTTTGTTAATAGGTTAGTTCCAGAAAATGCGTAAATACGACATATAATGTGCATAAAACATGTAGGTATCATCAATAAAGTAGCATGGAACATAAGAAATTATCGACACGTTGGAGACGTATCAGTGGGCCGCAGCCACCACTCCGGCCCAGCTCCGCTCCACCCCGTGCCCGCCTTGGGCCGCTGCACCTAGGCCGGCCCACCGCCGCTCGACTCCCAGGCCGCACGCCAGCTACCGCTCGCCAGCGCCAGCCTCTCTCGCTCCCCCGCGTATCGATCGACAGATCGATCGCTGGGTCCCGCTCCCGCCCGCTTCGATCCTCGAGGCGTTGACCCCGCGCGGGAGATCCGCTCCCTGGCCCTACCTCGCTCCCGCCCACGCTTGCACGACCCGCACGGATGCGCTGCCGCTGCCTTCCACGCTGTGCTGCTGCATGCTTTTCCTCTCTCTCATCTGTGCAGTTTTCTGAGTTTTGGTACAAGCGGTAGTACCGCTCCGCAGAGCGGTACTATCGGTTTGGGGCAACTTTTTACCTATTTTCTGCTCAATTTGCGCGCGAGCGGTAGTACCGCTTTGACAAGCGGTAGTACCGCTCGGGCGCGAATCTGATCGTTTTTCCAGCCCAACGGACATATTTTGGAGCCCTCTATTTATACCTCTCTTCCACCTCCGACCCAACTACTTCTTCCCCTACATTCTCTCTCCTCCATTGTTGACCTTGAAGAGTTTGATCCTCCTCTTGACCCCCCCCCCCCCACTATTTCTTGCATATTTTTGGGGGAATGGAGAGAGGAGATCTAGATCTAGAGCTTCACCAATTGAATCCCTCTCCAAGTGAGGGGATCTTGGTAGATCTAGATCTTGGACTTATTTGGTGTTTCTCCTCATATTTGTTCTTGCTCCCTTATTCCCCCAATAGCTTTTGTAGCTTTGTTGGAATTTGGGAGAGAAGAACTTGGGCATCTTAGTGGTGTTCTTAGCCATTGCATTAGGTGCATCGGTTTGGGTTCTCTCCGGGGTTTCGGTCTCGTAGAGGGCGTGTTTGACCTTAGTGGTGTTCTTGTAGCCTTTTGTGGCCTTGTAGCCTTTTGTGGCCTTGTAGCCTTTTTGGCTTTGTCGTCTTTGTGGCGTGGTAGCCTTTGTGGCGTTGTTGCCTTTTTGGAGTGTGGTAGCCTTTGTGGTTTTTGAGCCGGTTGTGGCGTGTGGGTGTCTTGGTGGTCTTGTCGCCGGTGTGGCGTGTTGTAGCCTCTTGTGGCCTTGTACTTGAGAGCCTCCGTAATGTGGATTTTCCTCAAGTTTGATACTTGGGAGTTTGCCCAAGCTTGTACGGGTTCGGTGACCACCCTCAAGGGTCCCTTAGTGGATCGAGACTTTCCACTTGGTGGAATGGCTCGAGGAGAATACAGTGGCCCTAGTGGATCATTGGAGTGCCTCGTGCCTCCACACCGCTCCAACGGAGACGTAGCACCCACTACAAGAAATGTGTTGACTTACGACCCTCCATTTTCGTCAATATATCGTCACGATATTTCATTTATGACAATTTTATGACAAAAAATACATCGTCAAAAACGGAGCGTCAGGAATCAACTACAACGACGATTTGTTTGAAAACGTCATAGTCGTCTATGACGATATTGGATCGTCGTAACCTCTATGACGATCCAATATTGTCACCGGCAATTTGGCCACGCCACATTAGATCCTACGTGTCAATCCAACGTGGCAAAATTGCGACGAAATGAAATCGTCGTTATTCAAAATCAGCCCAGTCCATTTTGGTGCTCTAAATGGGCCAAGCCCAACAACTAAGCATGTTTCTGTTTTCTATCAATTCTATTTGGCAAATGGACCAAGCCCAATATTCTAGCCTTCTCCATTGTGGGCCTAACCTTTTATAATCAATATTTTTTTGATTTCGGCCTTATATTTTGAATCTGGTCCTACCGATCAAATTTGGGCCCACTATTCAATGGTCAACTCATTCGACAGGTACCAGTTGAGGAGTACAAAATTGCAAAACGTTTACAAAATTGGAGTGAGATTTCTATTTCACAAATTATCAGATCAGACATAATGATATTTCAAACATTTAGGACACAGGGAAATCGTTAATTATCTTCATACTTCACTCCATTACAACCATTACGAGTATAATCACAACCCGGATATGCCGACTATCATAATAAGTAGCTAGTGTTTGCTCGGTCGGGCTTCACAACTTCCAAGATTTTTAAAACTTCTTCGACTTGGAGCTTCTGTCAAAAGAAGAACAGCCACAGTTTTAGCTTGAATGGAAGGAATGTCTAGAACACGACAAATAAACCCGACAGTTCAATATATAAACCTAGCTGAAATAGATAAACTACAAGCCTATAGCAGATCAAAGTCGCAATAGCTCAACAACCGACATTATTCAAAGACATATCACGAGCAGTTATCAGATCGGAACTATTGTGACAGATGGGGTATTTGTGAGATGTGAAATTAGTTACGACAACATCACTCACCACTAATTTGTAAACAAAAGCCGACCTAAACCATGTTTCTACCGTTGGCCTTGGCGAAGCACACCATGATGAAGTGTGAACAGAGTGATGGTCCATGACATCTTGTTAAGGATGCTCCTCTCCATGACAAGAATCGCCACCGGGAGTACAAGGTTGTTTGTTGTGTGAATGAAATCACCGACCTGCAAAGCACACACAGCCACATGAGGTTCGGAGTTCGAGTTCCAAGTAAAATACTTTTTAGGAAAATGCAATCTTCACTAGAAGTACAGGAACTAAAACTATGGTGAAAATAACAAGCATTAATCAAATAACGAGTAGCAAAAACATACAAGTCATTTTAAAAACCAAGTAAGATGTATAGCAGATATTGTATTGAAAACCATATCAAAAGTACAAGCCATCTTAATAACTTGTGTTTCTACTCGTCAAAGCTCGTTAGTCATGAAGTCAACCTACTAGCTGATTACAATTTGGCATCAAGGAGAATAAGAGGTGAGCCAATTTACTCGGAAAGGAATTAAACACTACAAATTACATGGCAAAGTATGTACCGAAGGCATGGCATATATTTATTCTACCAATGAAGTAACAAATGCATTGGGGAAAAGGTATGCATTCATGTGGTCGGTAAGACTTCATGTTTCATCATTGGGGAAAAGGTATGCATTCATTGGTCAGTAAGACTTCATGTTTCATCATTGGGGAAAAGGTATGCATTCATGTGGTCGGTAAGACTTCATGTTTCATTGCGTTAAATTCATCGAGGATAGGAGTTTCTTAGCTCTGTTCTTGTGGAAGGAAGTCAAGAAGCGGGACAGTTCGGACAGGCAGCGCTCATTCCAGGAACTTGCCCATCCAAGATTATCTCGCTTCTACTTCGGTGCATGCGGGTGTACAGGACCGTAGCAAAAGGTAAAACGTGGTTTGCAAACATTTCCCCGCACCTATTATCTATGCCTCGTGGAGATAGCTAAATTCATGTTCTCAACCTTCATGAAGCTATACAATTAAAGAGAGGAGAGCATCCGGACCGAATATGTGTGAAGCTGAACAACATAGTCTGAATAAGTTTGAAGAATTTTATGTCTGGTCAATGTTCGATCCCATTATCTGGTCATGTGAAGTTGTGAACCATTAACTAGCTACAGGGGACTTTTTCCAAATTTTGTGTCTCATATACTCTTATGAACGTAACATAATGGTGAATCCATGAATGACACATGTGAATTGATGACTCAATAGGAATGGCAAAAACAGGGCATGCATAACTATCAGTTCATCCACAAACAGAACTAAAGATGCAACAGTTGCAAAAATAGTAACAGGTCAGTGATCATTCGCAGTGTTTGATGATCACTCAAGAAATAATATACACGGCAGGCTAGAGACAATCCTATAGTTTGGAAAGAAATGATTTACATCTCAGTTGTTGGGCTTGGCATCATCTGGTTCAAATTGTCACTTCCCAATCACGACTAGCTTCAACTTTCCACAAGCTTTCTTAATAGTTTGTCCCTGTGACAATAAAGAGGTTAGCAGCGATACCACAAATTATATTTCCATGCTACTAAAGTATTGTTCAACTTTGGTATCATCTTTAAGGGCCAAAACACACACAGCACTCAGATCTAGCTTAATCAGTCAATAAGCTACAGAGGATAAAGACTCTAGTTGACTAATAGGTACAAATCGCCCAAAAAATCCGAACTGAATCTATTGCAGAAAAGTTATCAACAATCCTGATAAGTATGCTACATTAATCATTTAATATGAGCGTTTAGGCACCAGAATACATGAAATTCCACAATAGCAGGGGAATCGCCCATAAATTTGGTGAAACAAATAAGTAATGGATTGCGCTGAAACTGATACTCACCAGTCGTAGTCGTTCTTGCCGATCTCTCGAATCCAGCAGGCCATCCATCCACCGATCTGCAAAACCAGCATGACCACCCCGGATCGAATACCATAGCCAAACTGATTGCACCGTGACAGGCTCCGGCTACAGGCCGCGCCTATCAGCAACTTCGTCGTGGCTTCGTAGCCGTCCGTCGTAAGCTGAATTCAGAGACGACGGATACATGCGGTGCTCCATCTCTGACCCGTCCCAACCATGCTCCAGTGAAGGCTTTGGCTACATACCCGAATCCGGCATCGTCTGTATGGGGGTAGTAGAGAGATTGAGAGAGAGAAACAAAGAGAAAGGGGGAGGGATGGTGAGGGGAAAAGGAGTAGCGCCGGTGGTACCTCGATCTGGTGCCGTCTGACTCGCGCCGCACGGACTTGGTGAAGTCACCAGTTCACGGAGCCGGGGCGAGGCGGGAAGCACGGATCTGATGCCATCTGGAGAAGATGGATGTGGCCAGCTCGAGACGGTGGGGAGGTTGGCATAGCAAGGGGACGCCCGAGGTCATCTTCTGCGATAAGATCCGGCGGCACCGCCAAGAATTGGTACACCACAGGACGCGCGCCGCCACCGCCGAGGCCGTCCATCTCGGCATATTGGACACGGTGGAGCTGTCGCTGCGGGTAACAATGGGAGTGGCGGTGAGCGGCAGCGACATGGAGCCAGAGGAGAGGAGGGGATCTGTCTCGCGAGGGTAATCTAACAGGCACGGCTGTGGTCGAGGTTCTCTCCTCGCGGGGAGAACGGCGAGCGGCGGCGGCGGCTGGTGTGGGAGGGGAGAAAGAGGTAGGGTTTCGTTCGCCACGGGTGGGTGGACCAGACTTAAACAAAATTTTCATTTGCCCGCGGATGCCTATGGGCGGGACTTAAACGAAAATTTTTGTTTCGTGCGCGGGAAGAGAAGGAAGTGGCACGGTCCAATTTTGAAACATATTTTCGCACACGATAACTTTGGACTTATCTAACAGATGTGACTGCCACTAAGACAAAGTTTTGAGGTTCCATTTTACAACTTTGTTGAATCTATCAGCTGGCTGGTTGTGACATGTATGTATAATTGACACGCAGACATGCCACATAAGCAAAAATGATGAGTTAGATGTGACACATAGACATGCCATGTAAGCGAAAAAATGATGAGTTGGCTACTCCATATACCTACGACGATCTAAATTTGTCATAATTGCCTAAAAATAATGTTCTGACCTGCATGGTTCGGAATATGACGATTTCAAGTCAAGAAATAATGACGTTCTTGCCTCAAAACATCATAATTTTCTAGAGATTTGCCTCCCCAAACAGATTATAACCAATGGGTGCAAAATCGTCATAGATTTTTGACGATTTTACTTAGGGTCACTGAGAAAAGGTCACAAGTCAACATATTTCTTGTAGTGACCCTTGGGTGTGAACTTTGGGATACATCGTCGTCTCCTCGTGCACCGGTTACTTCTCAACCCGAGCTCCTTTACCTATGCGCTTTACATTGTGATATCTATCTTGCTTGATGTGCTATACCTAGCTTGTTATCACCTTGTTGCTCATCATGCTAGCATAGGTTGTTGGTGCACTTAGGCAAACCCCTAGTTGATAGGCTTTGAGCTAAACTAGTAAACTCTAAGTAAGTTTTATTCCGTCTAGTTTAGCTCTCAAGTAGAAGTTTTTATACACCGCCTATTCACCCACCCCCTCTAGGCGACGTCTGTTACCACCCGATTTTGGCCAAATCAGGAGTTGGGCCGTAAGTGAAGATGGGCTTGAAGGACGTACACGTGGAGCATCTTCGAATCGGCCTCGCGCTGAGAGTTTGGGCTTAACCGCCCGTGTATCTGTAACATATTAGATCGCGTTGTAATTTAGATTAAAGAGATAGAATCTGGCCCGTGCACGGTTAGGTGCACGCCTCAATTAGGAAGTCCCTTGGACTATAAATATGTATCTAGGGTTATCGGAAAAGGAGGACAATCATCGTTCAACCAACACAAATCAGGCGCATCGCCACCCCTTCTCTTCGAGGTTTTCTCCCGGGTAAGCACCATGCTGCCTAGATCGCATCTAGCGATCTAGGCAGTAAACATTTATTCGTTATCCTTGTACTCGCTCGTGGCCGAAGCCTTGTTGATGGCGAGCGAGTACTATTTATCCTTAGGTGTTTAGGGGCTAGCATTGGTGCTTTCACGTGCATATCCGCGTGGCAATCGTCGTTCCTAGACACCTAGCTGCCCTTACGTCGATCTAGACGTAAGGGCGACATCTTGCTTGTTCTTACTTCGTAGATCCGATCCGTTATAGTTGCTCCTTGCTACGCAAGGATTAGTTTAATATCCGCATAGTTAGGCCTTATGTTGGGGTCGGAGGATCCGGTGGTGCGTTAGGAGTTGTTTACCGTCCCCGCGAGGGATGTTCCGGGGATCAACGTTATGTTGGTTTTTAGGCCTCTCGTAGGGGTAGTTTGCATCGTCTCTCGTAGGCTGCTAGGCCCGATCGCACTTAGGACGTTCCGATTATGCGGTGAAAACCCTAAACTGTCGTGGATCGCTTTAGCTTTGTCCTGATCAAGCAGGATCCCCATGCCATTGTAAATCCAACATGAAGCATGGGGCGATCGGCTTCTTGAGCCGATCCACAGGGAAACCTGAGAGCCGATAGGGCTCGTATTTAATGTTTACGTGTCTACCATGCGAGGAACAATCGAAGCACTAACACCTTCCCGATCGGGTCTAGGTCGGGTGGCACGCCCTAGCAACCGCCGGGACGTTTGGCCGGAAGATTTGCGGGACGACGCGAGGTGCCAGGGATCCACTAAGCGGCCCTGGGAGCTTCCCGGCTCTTCGTGTTGCTTAACCAACGCCCGTCGGGGGGTTTTGGAGGGTAACACATTCTGGCACGCCCGGTGGGACATCCACGTCGACATCCGCGTCGACATCTTCTGCGACACCCACGTCAACATCCACATCAACATCGGCATCCGAGATGGCGGAGGAACAGGTCACGTACGAGGACCTTCCTCCTGATCATAAGAAGAAATACGATGAGTCGAAGGCCATCATTGAAGCCGAACTCATCGGCTCCTTTGAGAAGACCCGTGCGCACGGTATCAGATTCAAAGGATTCACTCCACAAGGCGTCCTCGACGGGGTAGATCTGGCTCTCCCTTCAGATGAACATACCAGAGCCCTGCGACAAGAGGTCAACTACATGGTGGCCCATTCCCTGCATCGGCACTCTGAGAGCCTGGTGAACACTTTGGAGCGCGTTGCGCTCCGTGTGGTGCAAGAGATCATGGAGCGTCGATACTCCCCTTCAGGACCTGTTCTAGGGACTCACCAGGGAGAGATACAACTCCACACCAGGCCACCTCTGCCGTACGCAACGGTGGCTCCACAACAACAAGGCTCACCGGCATACGTCGTCTACAAAGTTGGGGGTGACCCGGGCGACTATCAATTCTTGCCTGACCCACCCAAGGAAATCCCACACGGATACGTGTGCGCGTATGTGCCGGATTGCAACAGCTGGACGCAAGCGATCCAGGCCCCACCAGGAGGGATCGCCGGAGCAGGAGCGATTGTTCCGGCAGGAAGAACGACCGGCAGCAGCGGGGAGTCTAGGAGCGGAAGCCGAGAAACAAGCGTGGCTAGCCAAGTACACCACCGCACCGGTCCGAGAAAGCTCGGCCGCCGGTACCTCCACCGCAGATCAAATCAGCGCAGATCCCGAGAGATCAGTTCGGCATCTTGCCGAAGAAGAAGATAATCGGCTATTCCAAGCCGTACCCCAATGAGTTCGACCCGATCCCACTACCGCCTAAGTACCGGCTTCCGGACTTCAACAAATTCAGTGGGTCGAAGGGTCAAGCTCCATCGAGCACGTGAGCCGATACCCGGCCCAGCTGGGCATGGTTTCGATATCGGATCAGCTACGGGTGAGGTTCTTCTCGCAGATCCCTCACCGGTCCGGCGTTTGGATGGTATACCTCGTTGCCACCAAATTCGAGTGCAATCATGGAAGCAACTGGAGGAACTTGTTCCACACCCAGTACCATCTCGGAAGGTACGAGGCTGGTATTGCCGAACTAGCTCAGGTTCGGCGAAGCGAGAGGAGACAGCTCTGCGAATACATCCAACGTTTCGAACCTGTCAAGAACCGATGCTATTCGGCTCACCTAACCGAGAAAGAGGCGGTCGAGCTGGCCGTGGCAGCGCCTTGCGGCGTCGTTCAAAGACCCGACGTTCCGGGTTGAGTACAACTCGTTGACGCACTCGGTCAATAGACCGACCTTATATGAACGAGCGCCATCCGGAACCGTACCAGGACAAGTTCAAGCGCGCGATAACCCCGGTCAATGCTCGATGAGGATGAAGACCTGCGGAAGATCGGGGAAGTTGCGATGGCCGAGTGGACTCGGACGCCGATACTGTGTCCTGCAAATGGGTGAACCCGCCGGGGCCTCCAAGAGGGTTGGACTTTGACGTGACCAAGACCGAACAGATCTTCGATCCGCTTACGAAAGAGAAACGATTGAAGCTACCCGAAGGCCATAAGATCCCTACGGCACGAGAGATGAACAAGAGGCCATACCGCAAATGGCATCATACGTTCACGCACGCTACCAATGATCGCAAAGTGTTGCGCGCACAAATTCGGATGGCGATAGAATCAGGCCGATTAACTTTCGGACAGTTTGCCATGAAGGTAGACATGCGTCCGTTTCCGGACGTCAACATGGTGGACCTAAGCCACTCCATAAGAGAGCCAGGATTCTCTTTCGATGTCAATATGGCAGGGTTTGTGATCCGCCATGGCGTGGACAAAGCAGAGAGCAGCCACTCTCGTGGCAAGGATAAAGAGGAGGCCGTTCCACGCGACCGGCCCCAAGACGACGATAGACGGTACCTAACCGAGGAGGAGGTGAGAAGCATACGGTATCAGCGCCCATTATCCGTGCATCTCCTCAACAAATATGAGCAGCAGTACGACCGACGTCGGCGCTACGACGAAGACGATGAAAGATATCGTCGGTCTGATATGGAGGACAGGAGGTATCGTCAGAACAGCGGCAACAACGACGGGTACGAACGTCGCGCCAGTGGGAGGTCAAGGGAGCAAGACAACGTGGACAGGCACTGGAACTGTCCCTTCTTCAAACATTGCTGGGACTCAGGAATGAGCCGATTGCCAACAATCGAGAACTGCCCGGAATGCACACGAGCAAAGGAGAAGGACGAACGAAGTTTCAGTGTTCGAGCGTCTAGGACCTCTCCCACATCGGAGTAAACGAGCTGAGTCATCTCAAGAAGAAGACTTTGAGGAGTCGGATGGAGAAGAAGATAGGTATCACCGACCAAGGTGGTGCCCTGATGGACTCAGCCATTCTCAGAAGCGTAGGGTGCAGCGGCTGCGAAACTTGGAAGAAGCCGAGGCACAGTACCTGCGCATCGGCAAAAGCCGATGCGCAGGCATCGGCTGATGCCGATGCAGATGCATCGGCTGACACAAACATGATATCCATGACCCGGACGAAGTAGCAAGTCCAAGACGTTGGACATACGTGGCAAGGCCGGTCCCTGAGATCGGCCCTCAAAAAAATGAAAAGCAAAGGATCTTATCTCCAATATGCCACGTAGCTACAGTGGAAATTCAAGAAGTTGCAAATCACCGCCAAAGCATTGCAACAAGAAGGGAGGCCGATTCCCGCAATCGGCCAAAATTATCCTCAAAATACCTTGTCTGTGTTCAGCACTGATCCAACAGATGCCTGAAGAGCCGATGCCATCAATCACTTGACAGAATCGGCTCGGGGGGCACATATGGATGAGATACGAGGATACGAAGCTGGGAACGGATGTCAAATATCCAGCAGAACAACTCAAGCATGGGGGGGGGGGCGATACATAAACAAATCGGCCACAAAAAATGGAAAATCCGAAATTTTTGGGCACAGCCGATGCTTAGACATCGACTTAAGAATTCAAAGCCGATGCACGGCCATCGACTCAAGGGATACAACGGTTGCAAGCAGAAGCCTAATGGAGCGGTCATCAAGTTGCACAGCAAGGCTCTACTGAAGGAGTCCCTCAGTGGAATGGTTGGTGGCTCCATTAGCAAATCTTCAAGATCAGCAACGCCTGCGTAAGCATGCAGATCAGAAGCTGCATCAGTCTGCCCGAGGTGATGGACCAATCTGAGCAGCAAGGCGCAAGAATGGAGCCAAGAATGAAGCTTCTTAGTTCAAGGGAGCTGCTGATCCTTCCAAAACCGTCCTAGTGCACTGTCTCCTTGGGCGCAAGCTTTCTTGCCCAGTTTTGATGAAGAGATGGAGCGGCTCGGGGGGCAGCTCACCTTGGAGGTTCTCTGCGTTTGAAAGCCGATTTATTTGGAATCGGCTGATGCTGCACCACAGTTGAGAAGCTGGTAGTGGCCCAATGCGGCTGGTGCACTTTCATTCTCGCCTTGACCAAGGCTCGGGGGGCAGCTAGCCCTGAAAATTCCTCATCCTGAAGAGCCAGGGGTGTTGAAATTGGCTATCTCTGCGTCCTAACCATGCTGAACAGGAGAGCTCTTGTAGAGTAAAACCACCAGGGTTGACAGGAGGAGTTGGAAGAAGGAGCCATCATCGTTGATCAGGCTCTAAACCAGTTCGTTCGTCGCAAAGAAACAAACGTCACGAGGGAAGCTGTGAACGAGTGACACCTGTTTTACAGGAGTATCGGCTTCAAGATCAAGAATGTCAGCAACGGACTAAAGAGCTTTCCTGGAAGCATTAATCCAGGAGTTTTGCCGTCAGGACAAATACTACGATCGGATGATTTTAAAGTCCAAGGATCTAGGGGTCTCACAGCTGCACGTTGGACATGTCCGGTTGGAGGTTTGGATCTGAATTTCATGGATTGCAAGTTAATATCTCGAGAAGGTGATTGGATCGACCTGTTTTGCAATCTATTGGAAAAGGCTGATGCTTTGCCATCGGCTCATTGAGCATCTACCGAATCGACAATCGGCGGACTCGGTACGAAGGGCAATCGGCTAAATCATCACTAAGGAATCGAGTAAAATCAAATGGGGAATTCTTCATTGATAAACAAGGGTTTCTTACATAAAGAGCTGATTGCTCTCAAAAGGAATTGCTAGGGGGAACATTGCCCCATCTACTACTCCTAGCTCTATCCTATCTAAGGGCCGCTGCTGCCCTCATCGTCGCCGTCGCCGCTGTCGGCGCTGCTCCCGGCCGGCTCGTCGTCACTGCTGTAGTGACCACCGGCGGAACCTTCATTGTCTTCGTCTTCTTCGCTAGCGTCGCCATAGTCGCTGTCGAAGTCGCTGATGTTGCCGGGCCAGGGGCAGAGACGCTTGGCCGGCGGTTCGTCGGAGGAGGTGGTGTCCTCCTCCTCTTCCTTCACCTCCTCGGCGGAGGAGTAGCCGTCCCAGGAGAAGCCGTCGTCGTCGCTTTCCTCCTCCGATTGCCCAACGGCAAGGAAGCGAAGGTCGCTCTCCCCGTCCGTTAAGGACTGGTCGTCTTCTGACCAGACGAATGAGTCGTGGGTCGACTCGTCCCCGTCGGCTATGGCGCGGCGAATGTTGGCCGCGTGGACCTCCTGTCGGTCCCGTTCAGGCGTTGGCTCACGGGAGGTGGAGGATTGGGTGGAAAGACCCGATGAGGGAGAAGACGAAGAGGAAGACATGGCGGCGGAGGAGGGTTTTTTCGGTTTGCCGATGGCTACTGTGGAGCAGGGGGATGAAGAAAGAAATCACGGGAAGTGGCCAAATAAAAAGGGGTATAGCAATTTAATGCTTAAGCAGTTTCCGAGGACGTGGTGCCAGAGCCGTCAAATCGTGCAGAGAAGTTGAGAAGGCAAGACATCATCACGAAGAAAACTACGACGGTTCTGCCACGACATGACCCTTCGAAGAAAACAGATGGTTTTGCAATTATCATTATCAAAACCAGGGGGCATGTGTTACCACCCGATTTTGGCCAAATCAGGAGTTGGGCCGTAAGTGAAGATGGGCTTGAAGGACGTACACGTGGAGCATCTTCGAATCGGCCTCGCGCTGAGAGTTTGGGCTTAACCGCCCGTGTATCTATAACATATTAGATCGCGTTGTAATTTAGATTAAAGAGATAGAATCTGGCCCGTGCACGGTTAGGTGCACGCCTCAATTAGGAAGTCCCTTGGACTATAAATATGTATCTAGGGTTATCGGAAAAGGAGGACAATCATCGTTCAACCAACACAAATCAGGCGCATCGCCACCCTTCTCTTCGAGGGTTTCTCCCGGGTAAGCACCATGTCTGCCTAGATCGCATCTAGCGATCTAGGCAGATACGTTTATTCGTTATCCTTGTACTCGCTCGTGCTTGAAGCCTTGTTGATGGCGAGCGAGTACTATTTATCCTTAGGTGTTTAGGGGCTAGCATTGGTGCTTTCACGTGCATATCTGCGTGGCAATGCTGTTCCTAGACACCTAGCTGCCCTTACGTCGATCTAGACGTAAGGGCAGCATCTTGCTTGTTCTTACTTCGTAGATCCGATCCGTTATAGTTGCTTCTTGCTACGCAAAGATTAGTTTAATATCTGCATAGTTAGGCCTTATGTTGGGGTCGGAGGATCCGGTGGTGCGTTAGGAGTTGTTTACCGTCCCTGCGAGGGATGTTCCGGGATCAACGTTATGTTGGTTTTTAGGCCTCTCGTAGGGGTAGTTTGCATCGTCTCTCGTAGCTGCTAGGCCCGATCGCACTTAGGACGTTCCGATTATGCGGTGAAAACCCTAAACCTGTCGTGGATCGCTTTAGCTTTGTCCCGATCAAGCAGGATCCCCATGCCATTGTAAATCCAACGTGAAGCATGGGGCGATCGGCTCCTTGAGCCGATCCACGTGGAAACCCGAGAGCCGATAGGGCTCGTATTTAATGTTTACGTGTCTACCATGCAGGAACAATCGAAGCACTAACACCTTCCTGATCGGGTCTAGGTCAGGTGGCACGCCCTAGCAACCGCCAGGACGTTTAGCCAGAAGATTTGCGGGACGACGCGAGGTGCCAGGGATCCACTGAGCGGCCCTAGGAGCTTCCCGGCTCTTCGTGTTGCTTAACCAACGCCCGTCGGGGGGTTTTGGAGGGTAACAACGTCCTAGTACATTAACCGGCGGTCATGACCTTTGGGAAATTCAAAATAATGATTTCGAAAGTTTTGGAATCTGTTAAGAATCGCACGTTCATTGGCGCAGAATGTGGAAGGGTGTTATGTGAAAGGCTATCTATTTCTGTTTTACAACATCTTGAGGATCTCTTTCCGAAGCAGAAATAATGGAAATCTTGAATCTGTCGTTTATCCCTTCCAAGGATTTAGTTTTTGAATTCATTGGTTGCTGCTCAAGATGTGGGCTTAAGGACCACTTACGGCCTAGCTGCCCAGGCCTTTGTCTGAACGGTCAACTTTTGGGCTTCAAGTGCGCGGACTGTATTTCCAAGGCCCATAAAGCCCAACAAGCACAACGTATTTCGTCTGGTAACAAATTTTCTGCAAAAAATGTGATCAATTTGGACACCCTTTTTGGATGTGTAAATTAAAGAGGAAAGCTATCTGGAGAGTTAAGGCGCCCTTCCCGCTTCTCGAGAACAGACACAACAACTTAGGAAAAAAATCTGGGTGGTTAAAGGAAAAAAGGGATTTTACCTCAATAGCACCCCAATCAGAACAACCCCTCCTATCGTTTCGTCTTCGCCTCCTCCCTTTCCGGTTACTGTTGCAAAGCTCGACGACGGCGTGGTCACGTTCTCAGTCAACCCGCTAGCTTTTCTGCCAGATGGAATGACAATCGACCAGTACGCTTAGACTTGGTTGTGCCTGCTGTTGCTCCTCTCCAACATGACAGAGTGCTCATTGCTAAGACAAGTAGATTTATTTCCATTCAACGTCGCAAACAAATGAGAGAGAGGCTTTGAGGGATTGGCTAGTTACTGAGGGCTACATTGTTCGCCACTATGATAATCATCCTTTTGGTCTAGGAGTGTACACATTCCGTGATACCCTGACAGATGCTGTTAAGGGATTAACATATGAACTAGATGAGATCACCACTATTACTTTTGTCAAGCACAATGAGGCCAAAAACATGAGGTTAACATCTTTTGGTAGAGAAACGTGGATTCTGTATCTTGGTTTTCCTTTGGATAATTGGATTATCAGATGTATGGAAGGTGCTTCGGTGCTTTCCAGATTTTTTTTGCACGACTTCTAAAGCAAAGCAATGGTTGTGATTAGAAGAGCTAATCCACTTGTTTTCATTAAGAAAGGAGGAATTTGTTAATTAATACGCATTCATTATCCACAACTAGACCAAAACTATAGGGTGTGCAACTGCCCAGCACCCACGTTCTTATGGCTGCGACATTTAATCGCGGCTGTTACGGGTATTTAGATATAGCCGGCGGCCGGACATGGAGGCGGAGGAGATGAACTCAATCAGGTCACACGGCTGATCAGCATTCAATCGTCCTTTCTTCGTGCAAACGGCAATATGTTGGACTAGCGCGGAACGACGGAAGAAGCCATGACAAGGTTGGTCCGCGGCAGTGGTTGCAGGTCTTCTCCTCCGCGTCCGGCCGACGGCAACGGCCGCAAACTTTCTTTGGCGGGCAATGAGAACGAGTACGTGGGTCGATCGTGTGGGCAGTTGCACAAGAACGAGGACACGGTGACCTGATTGACCCTTGCTTAATGAAAACAGGTGAAAACAGGTGGATTAGTTCTCTTAATCACATCCTTTGCGCTTTGCTTTAGAAGTTGTGCAAAAAAAACTTCCGGAAAGCACCGGAGCACGCATATATATCCAGAATGCTGTGAAGGAATTTGGATTGTTATCAAGGCACAACCCAAGAGGCAACAAGAAATTTGTTTTGGTCAAGGCTATAAACCCTAAATTTGTTCCAAAAAGTCTTGTTATTCATCAGCTAGGAGGGGCAAGGCACAGTTGAACAGTCTTGTTGTTATGCTGCGTAGTTCTGATTGGAATGCACATGAGGCTTATGTTCCATTACCCCCTGAAGTACACTTGATATAGCTATTGAATAATGATAAAGTGCACAAAGGTGCAGGCATCACATAATGTATTTGATCATATTCAGCATTTCTTACTACTGAATAATATCATTGGGTATCTACAGCCATGAAATGTGAGCTAGCAAATGATAAGTTCTCAACTAGGATCAGTATAGATACAGCCGTAAGAGCATCTCCACTCGCCCTCCCTATACCTCCCCCCCCCCTAAAACAAAAATAGGGGCGCCGACACCAAAATACTCCCCCAGCCGCACGCCCCAAAATTGTTTTCGCGCCGGCGCGGCGTGGAGTTTCATCCGGCGCCCCCAAGCCGAACCCAATCCGGCGGGAGGCTATCGGGGGCCGGATGGCACTAAACGCAAGCGTGGTCCAGCTTTGTCGGTGAGGCAGGGCTTGTTTTTCCCAAAACATTAACTTCCCGCCATTATTGGCGGCATATCACCCCGTTCCCCTTCTCCCTCGGCTCCAATTCCCGCCATTTCTCCCACAGCCATCGCCTTGCTCCGCCGCCCAACCATGAAGACGAGGAAGTACGTCGTTCCACGCACGTCGGTGCCGGACGCCAAGCCCGCTCCCGCGAAGAAGAAGGCAGCGTGGGCTCCAGCGCCAAGGAGCGGCCAGAGGGAATGACCAACGCCGAGTGGGCGTTCGACATCTAGTGGCGCTCGGTGGAGAACGCCAGCCGCAGCTCAAGGGACGTGAAGCTGAAGGCGAAGAGGGCTGCGGAAGCGGCGGCAAAGCAGGCTGCATTGATGGATCGGGCCACTGCCATGGCGGCACGCCATACGCCTACGCATCCGTTCGTCCCGCCGCGTGGAGCGGTAGCCAGGGCAGCGTCTCCTCGCCATCACCGTCCACCCCATCGCCGTCTCCGTAGTTCCATGACACCCAAGGTAACTCACCCCATCCGCCCCGCTTCTCAGCGAGCTGCCAAGATTTTGACCCGCTAGGTGGGTTCAACCCAAACACCTTCACCGGCCCAAACACCTGCACCGCCCCAAACACTTTTACCGCCGGCGACCTGCACATGCTGGCCGGATCCCCAAAGCTCCGGCGCACTCTCTATAGTGGAGGCGGGCCTCCTCCTCACCCCGGCTACCAGCAGTTCGCCGCGAGTAACAGCGCGCAAGCGCCATTCGGCGTGATGTCGGGCGACCCCATCTTGGAGGACATGATCATCGACGGCACCAACGGGCAGCCGTCCTTCATGCAGCAGGAAGCCGAGGCGTGCGCCGAAGATGAGGAAGAAGGCGACGATGTTGGGTGGGAGAATGACGTGTACGTACACCTACGCCGAGGCCCCCGAAGAGATCGCGCCGGCCGTCGCCGACCCAAAGGCAAGAAAAAGAAGACCGCCACCGCGTCGAGCGCGGACCCGAAGAAGAAGGCCAGCGGGCGTGGGCCAAAGTGGAGCTCTAGGGAGGACGAGTGCCTCGCCGAGGCATGGAAGACGGTGAGCATCGACCCCTTCACCGGCGCCAACCAGAATGCGGAATCCTACTGGAAGAGGGTGAAGGCGGCGTTCATCGAGCGTCGGCTATTGGACCCTACTTCAAGCCGCTGACCACCGACCGCAACGTCTTCGCCATGCCTCACCGTTGGCACATGATCCAGCACGCCTGCAACAAGTGGCACGGCGTTGTGGAGGAGGTTCGCCGCGTTCACGTTAGCGGCACCAACTTTGACAATCAGGTACTGTCGCTGCTCCCACTGTGCATTGTCCTTGATCACCGGCGTTTGGTTCGTCCGGAGTTTTGCAAATGCGCGCCATGATCACCGCCTACCGCGAGGACAACTATGGCGTCGAGTTCAAGTTCGTGCATATGTTCGCCCGGATTGAGACGTGCGACAAGTGGACGGAGGTCCGGCAAGGCCAACGCGCCGTTCTACCCCAACGCCGCGGCTACACCAGCTGCTGTTGGCCGGCCCGTCGGGAACAAGAAAGCCAAGGAGATGAGGGATGCCGCGCCGGCCATCGATAATCTCCACTCCTCCATCCTAGCGTGCATCGCTGACGCCGCCGCGCACGCCGCCACGCATGCTGCCACGCGGGCGGAGCAAGCCGCGAAGATGGAGGAGGTGGCATCGGCAAGGTGGGCGTCGGTCATGGAGAGACATGACATCAAGCTCGACTTGATCAAGGCCAACATCATCGCCAAGAAGAGGAAGGAGGACCTGGTGATCCTGCTAGTCAACATCAGCGGCATGGACGACAACATCAAGGCGTGGTGCACCGCGCAGCGCCATGATCCTAGCACGAGAGTCGAGCCCTCCCGCGACTTCGGCGTCAGCTACTACTCCACCGGCCATAGACGCTTCCCTGTCGACTTCCCCACCGCCATCTCCGGCCGCTACGCCGATGAGGCCCACCATCGTCCCCGATTCCCTGATGGAGGAAATTTCTTGATTCCCGCGGCTATCTAATACCGTCCGGCCCGTGTGTCTCCTTTTTAAAGTTCGCTAGACATTTCTATGATGTGATTTGCGACGATGTGTTCATCGAGACTTGCCATTTGCGACGATGTGTTCGTTGAGACCAATGATCCTTTTGTGGGCGCGAAATCTGATCTACCTATGTTTTTAAGTTTGAAATTTGAGGGTGGATGTTTGGCCCCCTATTTAGGGTTACGCGTCGGCACCCAGTACGGCCAGGCGCCGAATGCCGTATGGGAGTCACGAGTGGAGATGCTCTAATTGGAAAGAATCATGACACAAAGGGCACCCAGGCTGTGTCGCCATCCATGGCCGCCGGCAGATCGTTTTCCAACGCGAGAGCGCTGGCAGGTGCGGCCAAGGGCACTGGCGATGGCGGCCGACAGCGCCGGTGAAGGTCCGGGACCCCTCTTAGGCGGCGCCGCACCTTGCTTCGGTCGGTCGCTGATGGTGCGGACGTGAGACAGGGATGATGCAGAGATAGAAGTGTCGTCGAGGACGACGTACTCTTGCTCGCCGCTCCCGCTAGGGCTCGTCACTAATCTATTGACGGGCTTCGTTCCCTTTGTCGCTAGGCCGCCTAGGTGTATGGAAGAAAACCAAAGTCTGGTTTGATCCAAAACCGGTTTGATTCTCAACGATCTAGTAGTTCGGACTAAAAGAATTGAGATTTCCGTTTTGGACATTCGGTTTGTTCTAGCAAACATACCGTAAAATTATAAGAAGTCATTTGGTATCCATCATTTCGGCCTGAAATCCTGAAATTCATTCTGGAATTTCATATGTGGGCTGTTTATGGACCGTCATTTATTTAGAAAATCCAGCAAAATGACGCCATGGGTAAACATGATTCCGAGATGAGATCTATCATTTACGTTTTTTTATGGAAGCCATTTATAAATTCAATATTGAATTCTGCTATCATTTGCAATTCTTGTGGCAACCAAACAAGTATCCATTTATGAAATTACAATGTAAATAAAATGAATACATGTATTCATTTCAAAATGCTATAAACGAAATGAAAACCTGGCTTTCAAACGACTTGTAATGGTAATCGGCAAATACACGTTTTGGCAAAGACAAATAACAGTGTCCCGTAGCAAATTTTCTCTTATGAAAAAGGTCTCCAAGTCTAGGCAAGTGTTTTGCTCTACGGGATGTCATTTTGGGAATTTAATAATCACTGTGATTATTTACTTATGTGAGGGATTTTTCATAATTAGCATCTAGAGATAAATAATAGATTAAAGAAAAAAATTGAGTATCTACCATGCGATCAGGTGTGGACACTACAACCACCGTTGATGAGGGTGGGAAGGATGATAAACGTTTACACGGATAGACCGCCGTGTTAAAACAGGGGAGATTGATTTGCTGGTGGTGTCCTTGAACAATGTTTTTCAGGCTATACCGTAAAATATTATTTTCTTTCTATGTAACAGCACGAGCAAATTTTCTAGTAAATCACATATAGGTGAGAGCGCTACAAATAGATAGTCATCCCTGGCCTTCAGTTGAGTCAGATCCTCTCGGACGGGCCGTCGTGACAGTAGTTGGTACACGTGCACCCAACGTCGACTACGGGCTTGCAGTACCCGCCCTTGTACTCCTCGGTGATGCAGGCTGCTTTGCACGAGGCGTACTCGCACTCAACTCCTTTGAAGGTCTTGCTGTGCTCCTCGCATGGCTTTTCCTCTTTTCCTGCTGAGCTCAATCGGCACCAATTATCAGCTTGACTAGCTACGATGCTTGAAGGATTACAAGGAGTAGTAGCGGAGAACTTTACTGTGAAAGGGTCTCACCAAAACACAAGGTCACGAGGAGGAAGAAGCACAAGGCAGTCGCTGCGATCTTGGAGTGCCCCATGCCTGGCGGACTGGATCAAGGTGAACGAATGGATTGCAATTAGTATTTACTCCGGTATGGTGAGGAGGATGGTGCCTCGGTGTCTATTTGTATAGGTAGAGTGCACCTAAAATTGGATAGAAATCGTATCTTAATTTTGGATATTAACTGTTTTGTATCATTGTTTGGCAAGTAATCACACACATAAATATCATTAATTTAATTATTCCTCCCTCTGAAAAGGAAAACGCTTCCCATTAGCCCACCGATCGATCTCAGAAAATCAGTCGTTCCTTCCTATCGAGTTGCGACCTGCACGTGGATGGGTCCCACCTTGCCTTATCCTATCGCTGGCTACAAAAATCTTTCTTCATCCTCAGAAACAGCACAACGCCGCCCCTGCTCTTCCCCCGGCGAGCTCGCCGCCCAAGCTCCTTCCCCGGCGAGCGCGCCGCCCAGCTCCTCCCCGGCGAGCTCGCCGCCCCTACTCCTTTTCCCAGCAAGTGCGTCGCCTCATCTCCTTCCCGTCAAGCGCACCTTTTGCTCCCCATCCAGCTGCGCCCCCACCTCCGGCGAGCTCGCTCTCTGCCGCCAACCGCTCGACTACGGCGAGTGTGACGCCCCTGCTCCTCCCGGCGGGTGCTCCTTTGCTCCTCATCTATCTGTGCCCCCAACTCCGGCGAGCGCTCTCGGTGCCTCCAGCTGCTTGGCTACGGCACCACCCTGACCCCCAACTACCGTTGCTGAACATCGGTGCCATCATCGGCGCTGGAGGTACCGGCAGAGATGGTCAAGTAGGTGTGGGGCATGGAACGGTAATACTGTATTTTTGTTGGTTTTAATGTTAACTATTGTTGTAAATATATTGATGATTAGTTGTAAATATATTTTTGAAATAGGAATTATTTTTTGTTAAAATAATTTGTTGTTTTTGTTGTTAATTAATGTTGTAAATATGTTGCTGATTTATTGTAAAGATATTTTTTTGGCATGAAGCTCTGTTATTGTAAACACCCAAATAAAAAAATGTTGATTTTGCTGTTAATTTCTTGTTGTAAATATACTGGATATTTTTTGTAAAGATATTTTGGCACAAAAAATTATTAGTGTTGAATTGTTTTTTTTTGTAAAATCATTTTTTGAATATTGTTGTAAATACTCAAAAAAAATTAAATTTTGTTGATAATTATTATTGTAAATGGTTTACTCATTTGTTGTACAACAACAATAACAAAGCTTGTATTGTGCTAAAAATATTGTTGTTAGCTATTGTTGTAAACACCACAGCTCGATTACTTTTTGTTGTACACAGCTAAGTTAGATTACTTTTTGTTGTACTCTGTATAAACATCCACGTGACCTCCCTGCGCAAAGGTGCAGCTGGAAAGCGACCCGGCCATAGCATGACAGCTACAGCGAGAAAGCGACAGGAGCAGCAGTAGGAAAAGTAAGTAGACCATGTGAGGGATTTTCCTGACGTCCGATGTTGATCAACGTTGCAGAAAGCAACCGATCTTTTTTGCATGGCGTCTGTCGCCCGACGGCTAGCACGGCCCCTCTGAAAATATAAGGCGCCCCTAGTTTTTGTTGGTGACTTACAACTTGACTATGCTTTATACTTGTAATATATCCACAAAATTTGTATAAATATACATATGAAAAGAAAGAGAATTAAAAGAGAAATGCAATGATACCATTTATATATTTTCAATCCATACAATTTGGTACATATGCATCAGGATGATGTTATCAAGGAGAGAACTCTCATTCAAGCTTCTTTTGATTCCCCTAGTGCCCAGAGATATAGTTTTTGGAAGTTATTCTAATATTGGTGAAGTAAATGAGACTTGGACTGCACCCGTGTATATTTTGGGTGCAAATTTTACTGAACAGCTGCATGCAGATGAAGATCCAATGCCATTGGATGGTAATCCACATCCTCTGCCCGGAAATCTACTACCTCTTGACAACATGTTTGTGCTGCCCCAGTATCCAGAGTTGGGATGAAATAATTCCCACAATAATGTCAATCACTAGCACCACAACCAGGATGATTCGCAGGAGATGGTTCAGGACAATGATATGCAAGAACAAGATCTAGTGCAGGAGATTGTTGATGACTCTATAGTGGTGGTTAACCCATCAGGAGTTGCCTCACCAGCACCAGATATGAATGGGACGGAAGTTGATCAACCTATGCATGTTGTTAACAATATCATTCATATTGGAATGGTTAGAACAGTTTTTGGGCCAGTGATTCCTCCTTCAATGCAGTGTGAGAAGTTGCTCCTTGATATAGTCCAACCAATGCTTGCTTGCATGATACCAAAGTTGCCAAAGGTGTGGACAATTCAGGCTGAACTGCTTTCCTAATGTCTCTTGCCAAATGTAGTTGATATGCAGTTGTATCTGTTGGCCTCTTCGCATAAAACTCTTGTGTTGCCACTACACAAGAAAAGGAAGGTTGCTCGCGCTCTATGCTTTGAGGAGAGTTTGGTTGATACTGGAGTTCTAGATGGACCAGTGTTCTCGGCTTCTCCTGTTACAACTATGGGAAAGAAAAGAAAATCAGAATGCAGAAAGCTGCTGCTCCTGTTGCCATAGTAGATACAGTTTATCACCGAAGCACACGTAGCTGCACTAAGAGAGATGGTCACCGTCCAGTTTCTATGAGTGATATAGTTTCAAGGCCAAGAAAGAAGTCCAAGGGGCAATAGAAAATAGTGAGCAAGAGTTGCTCTGATGACAAGGGAGACAACTCTAGTAGCCGCAAGGAAGAAGGAGACAGTCATGCTGATGCACCTGAAACCCCAATACATGTTATGCAGAATGTGGGGATTGCCTTGGGAATTGAACCATCAATGCTGACTGAGGAGAATCTTAAGGCACATCCAAAGGGAAAGAAGAGCAAGACCCTTCGAAATGATAAATAGACATGTCCTTGGCACAGGGGAGGAGCACCCTTGTTTCATTGCTCCTGCTTTTGTTTTAGTTATTAAGACCAATGTTGATACTTATGAGTATGCTTGTGTTAGAATAGGTCAATGGGGTTGTGTATTTTGGTGGCTGTTTTCTGTCCTGGTTACAGTTTATGTCATGAAAAGTACTATTATTTATCAAATGCCTTTGTGAACTTCTGGTGTGAAAAGTGTACTTCCCTTATGTGTGGGTTTATGGCCCTCATGAGTTATGTTAATTTTCAATCAGTTCCTAATGTGTTTACAAAGTACTAGAAAAATGGAGGATTTTGTGTTAAAAAAATTACTTTGTTTCTTGTGTTTACAAAGTACTAGAAGTTAGGGGCCAAAATTCTGACAAGCACCAAAGAGCACCGAGATAAAAAAAAATAATAGAAGAATTCCAATGTTCAATCATATGCATACAAGAAAAAAAGTGTGAAGTCATTGATCACAAGTTGATAACAAAATGTTGTCCTAAAAGATTTGATTGTTTTCTATATTCTCCCTCGGTGGGAGCTTCTGGTGGAATTTTAGTGCTTTGGAATTCTGTTGTTTTCTCGGGAAGTTTGATTGAATTGCAGAGATTTTGAATTATTATGAATGCATAATGGTGATAGTTGGAATCTTGTTTATGTGTATGGCCCTTGTCAGGGGGAAATGAGAGATAATTTTTTTAACTGGTTATATAACCTGCATATTACACCTGGCAGTAATTGGCTACTGATTGGTGATTTTAATTTTATAAGATCAACTAATAATAGAAATAAGCTAGGGGTGACATCAATTATATGTTCTTGTTCAATGAAGTTATTGGTCACTTGGGATTGCTGGAATTTCCACTCAAAGGAAGAAAATACACCTGGTGCAATATGCAAGCTCAACCATTGTTAGAACAGTTAGACTGGTTTTTCACTAGTGCTGAATGGATGTCGGCTTATCCAAATACTATGGTGCTGCCTTTGGCAAATACTTCATCAGATCACATACCTTGTGTTATTAACATTGACACAGTTATACCTAAGGCAAACCTTTTCATATTTGAATTTTTTTGGACTGAGCAACTAGGGTTTTTGGATTGTGTAAAGGAAGTATGGAATAAAATGTCTGATAAATCCTATAGCTCTGTTGTATTAGCTGACAAATTCAAATCCTTAAGATATGCTTTGAAGAGACGGCACACAAGTTTGTCCAAGTTAAAAGCAAATATAGAGAGATGCAACAAGGTGATTTTGTTGCAGGACACATTAGAGGAACAAAGGCTATTGTATGTGACTGAGTTTAACTTTAGGCAAATTGTTAAGTTGCATATGGAAAATCTTTTGCTTATTGAATGCAATTATTGGAGGAAAAGGTGCACAATTAGATGGGTCAAGGTGGGAGAAGATAATACTAAATTCTTTCATGCCATGGCCACACAGAGGAATATGATAAATTCTATCTCTATGCAACTGCCAGTGATGGGAGGCAGGTCTCAGACCATGAGGAAATGGCAGGTATGTTATGGTAAAGTTATAAAGGAATGAATGGGAATGACTGAAGGGATTAGCATGCAGTTTGATCTTGCTAACCTAATCACAAGGGTTGAAGGGTTATAGGAAATTTCTATGCCATTCTTAGTTGAGGAAATGGAACTTGTAATATTAGATAAAGCTCATGGGCCAGATGGTTTGAATGGACATTTTCTAAAGAAATGTTGGTCTATCATAATGCAGTAGTTTTTTTTGACTTGGCTGCAAATTTTCATGCCGGATCTCTGAACTTGTAGAATATAAATGGATTTTACATTACTTTGGTTCCAAAAGTTCAGTCTCCTGAGACAATAAATGACTTCTGGCCCATTTCTTTAACTAATGTCTGCCTTAAATTCCTGACAAAGTTAGTGGCTAATAGATTTCAGCAGAAGATTCTGAAATGTATCCATAAAAACTAATATGGCTTTATAAAGTCAAGAACAATTCATGATTGTGTGGCATGGACTTTTGAATATCTGCATCAGTGTCATGTGTCCAAAAAAACAATAATTATTCTCAAGTTAGATTTTGCTAAGGCCTTTGACACGATTGAACGCGAGGTGATTCTGCAAGAAATGAAATATAAAGGTTTTTTATGAGAAAACAGTTGGATGGGTCAGAAGCATTCTTACTTCTGGTACTTCATCAGTTCTTTTAAATGGAGTGTACGTTTGGTAAGCAATTTGTCTGTAAAAGAGGAGTTAGACAGGGTGATCCTTTGTCACATATTCTTTATGTGTTAGGCTCTTATTAATTATAGTCTGTGGTAAATGATTTGCTGCATGAGGGGAGGATTTCTCCGCCTATACAGATAAATGATCCAGATTTCCCCTTTATTCAATATGATGATGATACATTGTTAATACTACATGATGATATGTCCCAAGTAATGGCTCTAAAGGAGGTTCTTCATAAATTTACATCGTCCACTAGCTTGAAGATCAACTATCACAAATCCAGCATGGTACCAATTAATGTTTCACCTGGTATTTTACAAGATTTAGCAGAGGCTTTCGGGTGTCAAATGGCTTCTCTTCCTTTCACTTATCTTGGTTTACCCTTGGGGAAAACTAGACCAGGTTGAATGACTTACAACCCATTGTCACAAGATTGGAAAGAAGATTGACTTCCATCTCTAGTTTCTTGTCACAAGGTGCTAGGTTACAGCTGGTTGATTCAGCTTTGTCCTCCATGTTCATATTCTTTTTATGGTCTCTTGAGTTACCTCCTGGAATAATTAAATAGATGGACAAGATCTTGAGACAATGCTTATGGAGAGATAATATTGATACACCTAAACAGTCACTTGCTGCTTGGGAAATGCTATGTAAGCAAAAACATAAACGTGGGATGTGAATTATAAATTTCCAACAGAAAAATGAGGCTCTTCTTATGAAACATCTTGATAATTTTTTTAATCAGGCTGATGTACCATGGGTGAGTCTAGTTTGGCAAGCTTGTTATGATGATTGTGTCCCGCAAGCTGAGAAATTTTGTGGTTCTTTTTGGTGGAAGGATATTTGTAAACTTCTAGATAAATTCAGAAACATTTCCACTATTTTGGCTGAAAAGGGGGACACTTTTCTATTTTGATCAGATAGTTGGTTGTTTGATGGGTCTACACAACCTTTGGCTGAGAGATTTCCTAGGCTGCACTCATACGCAAAGGATCAAAATATAACAGCTAAGCAAGTATATGGCAGTCAAAATTTTGCTGATATGTTCCACTTGCCTCTATCTACTCAAGCTTTTGAGGAATTTCAGCAACTTTCTATGGTTATGAGTAATAGTCCACTTTCAGTGGGCAGATGATGTTTGGCAGTATGCCTGGGGTATAGTCATTCCTGCTTTTAAATGGATCTGGAAGTCTTCTTGCATCATGAAGAATAAGTTTTTTGCATGGCTGTTTCTAAATGACATAATTAATACAAGATATTTGTTACATAGAAGAGATTGGAAAGTAACGGATGACACACGTTGTGTGCTTTGTCCTGGAAGATGGTATGAGAATAGAGTTCATATGTTTTTTTGAGTGCAATTTCAGTCAGCGAGTTTGGAACTATCTGCAGATAGAATGGATCCATTCAGGATGTTCAAGTAATAATGTTTGCAGCTAAAGTTAGTTTCAATAAAACTTTCTTCATGGAAGTGGTTATTTGGGCGTGCTGGAACATTTGGAGCAGATGAATGGAAAAAAATCAAGGACGGAGACCCACTTTTGCTAGTTGGAAGAGATACTTCATTCATTATGTATCCTTGCTTAAGTATAGGATAAAAAAGAAACACCTAGACTCCCTAATAGCCTGGATAGGCAACTTATAGTAAGTATATATAGTTTTCTCTGTTTTGTTTGTACGGGTAGGTTTTTCTTCCTTATTTTCTCTTTGTTTTGGTCTGTACATATACTGAGGTTGTTGTGGGGCTTTTTGCCTCACAGTTTAAAAACCGTGCCTCAAAAAACAAGATATTTCAGGTTAAAGTGGCTCGATCAGGAAAAAAAACCCTAGACCGAGGGAGGCTCGAATGATGGTGAAGTGGAAGAAACCGAACCCTCACGTCTACAAAATCAATGTTGTCGTGTCAAGGATTTCGACATAGGGGATATGAGCTGCCCTTTTTAGTTCAGCTAGGGGTGCAAAGCGTGATGAGATCGATCGGCACAGATGAAGAACACAAGCATACATAGAGACACGAGGTTTTACTCAGGTTCATGCTGCCTTGGATGCAGCCCTCGGTCCTGTAACTATGGTCTATCAGCCATGAACTAGTTAGGGAACACCACATAGGGTCGTGTAGAAACGTTGCATGTGGTTTGGCCGCACGGGCGTCATACGTCCCAAACATATCCATAATTTCTTATGTTTCATGCTACTTTATTGATGATACCTACATGTTTTATACACATTATATGTCATTATTATGCGTTTTCCGGAACTAACCTATTGACGAGATGCCAAAGGGCCAGTTGCTGTTTTCTGCTGTTTTTGGTTTCAGAAATCCTAGAAAGGAAATATTCTCGGAATCGGACGAAATCAACGCACAACATCCTAATTTTCCCGGAAGCTTCCAGAGCACCGAAGAAGGGCCGAGAGGGAGACAGGGGGGCCCCACCCCACAAGGCGGCGCGGCCAAGGGGGGGGGGGGCGCCCCCCTATGGGGAGGGAGCCCCGTGGCCCCTCCGACTCCGCCTCTTCGCCTATAAAGGCCTTCCTGACCTAAAACACCGATACGATTGACGAAACCCGAGAAAACCTTCCAGAGCCGCCGCCATCGCGAAATCAAGATTCGGGGGACAGAAGTCTCTGTTCCGGCACGCCGCCGGGACGGGGAATTGCCCCCGGAGTCATCTCCACCACCGTCTCCACCGCCATCTTCACCGCCATCGCTGTCTCCATGATGAGGAGGGAGTAATTCACCCCCGGGGCTGAGGGCTCCGCTGTAGCTATGTGGTTCATCTCTCTTTTTATGTGATCTAGTTGAATATCATCTATGTGCTACTCTAGTGATGTTATTAAAGTACTCTATTCCTCCTGCACGGTGTAATGGTGACAGTGTGTGCATCGTGTGGTTCTTGTCGTAGATTATGATCATAATCTCTTGTAGATTATGAAGTTAACTATTGCTATGATATTATTGATGTGATCTATGCCTCCTTCATAGTGTGATGGTGACAGTGTGCATGCTATGTTAGTTCTCGGTGTAATTGTGTTGATCTATCTTCCACTCTAAGGTTATTTAAATATGAATATCGAATATTGTGGAGCTTGTTAACTCCGGCATTGAGGGTTCGTGTAATCCTACACAATTAGTGGTGTTCATCATCCAACAAAAGGGTGTAGAGTAGTCCTATTATGTGATCATTATTGAGAGTGTCCACTAGTGAAAGCAGGATCCCTAGGCCTTGCTTCCAAGCATCGAATCTCCGTTTGTTTACTGTTTTGTTGCATGTTTACTCGCTGCCATATTTTATTCAGATTGCTATTACCACTCATACTCATCCATATTACTTGTATTTCACTATCTCTTCACCGAACTAGTGCACCTATACATCTGACAAGTGTATTAGGTGTGTTGGGGACACAAGAGACTTCTTGTATCGTGATTGCAGGGTTGCTTGAGAGGGATATCTTTGACCTCTTCCTCCCTGAGTTCGATAAACCTTGGGTGATCCACTTAAGGGAAAACTTGCTGCTGTTCTACAAACCTCTGCTCTTGGAGGCCCAACACTTTCTACAAGAATAGAAGCACCCGTAGACATCAAGCTATTTTACGGCGCCGTTACGGGGAGGAAAGGTAAAAGGTACTCACACTCGGATCTCGGCTACTAAGCTATTTTCCGGCGCCGTTGTAAGTACTCGAAACTATTTCCTTTAGATCCTGCAATTGCATCTTTTTGTTTCTTGTTTTTATTTTCACTAGTTAGGCATAATGGAAAACAACAAAAAATTTAGTGAGCTTTTTAATCTTTTTCCTGATTTAGAATTGTTTGATGCAAAAATTAAAAAACCTATGGAACCTTATTTGCATGCTAGTAGCAATGTTATTAGTATGAATGCAATTACTGCTAATGCTATGGAGAAGTCTAAGCTTGGGGAAGCTAGTTTATGTGATCTTTTTAGCCTCCCATCTTTAGGGGAGAAAATTTGCTCTGATAATACTTTATCTCCCATATGCGATAACTCTAATGATGCTTGTGATATTTTAAATCCACATACTGAAAGTATTCCTTATAAAATACCTATGAAAATTATTGAACGTGTTATGGATAACCGCTATGAAGGGGATGGAACCGTTCATCCTGAAGATCATTTACTGTTTTTGCATGAATTATGCGGGTTATTCAAGTGTGCAGGTATTTCAATGGATGAAGTTAGGAAGAAATTATTTGTTATGTCGCTATCTGGTGAAGCGGCGCATTGGTATAAACTGCTGAAGGACGGGCGCTCTCTTGATTGGAAGGATATTGTGCCTCTATTTTATTCCAAGTTCTATCCTCCAAGTGAAATTCACAAAGATCGAAACCGTATATATAATTTTTGGCCTCATGATGGAGAGAATATTGCCCAAGCATGGGAGAGATTGAAGTCCTTAATGCTCAAATGCCCCAATCATGAGCTTCCTGGTAATGTTATCATTGATAATTTCTATGCAAGACTTTCTTTTCAGGATAAAACCTTGCTGGATACTACTTGTTCTGGATCATTCACGCGCAATAAAGAAGAGTTTAAATGGGACCTTCTTAATCGGATTCAGAAGAACGCTGAAGATTGGGAGAACGACAAAGGTAAAGAGTCAGGTATAAATTATGACTATGAATGCATTGAAACTTTTATGGATAATGATAAATTTCGAAATATGAGTGCTACTTATGGTCTTGACTCTCAAGTTATTGCAAATCTTTATAAAGCTTTTGTTTCTCACATTGAATTGCCTAGGAAGAATTTTGATAAGTATCATGAACCTTTTAAAGAGGCTTGCATGAAAAATGAAATTGTTGTTAATGATTGCAATAAGCATGCTCAAACTCCTAAGAATGCTATTTCCTATAAGCATGTTAATTTTTGTGGAATGCATAGACCTTGTGGAATTAATCAAATCGAAGATGAATATTGTATCCACCATATTAATGAAAAAAATAGAAAGTGGGCTAGGGCTCTAGATGATCTAGGTAAAAAAGTGTGTGCCCTCTATCCTTTTATTTGTGAAGTTTGCCATGAAGTGGGTCATTTTAATTTTCAATGCTCCTCCAATGATAATTTGAACCCAATGAGTGCTGCAAATTTGTATTGTGATGATGAAATTTCTCCTAATCAGCATGATGAACTTACTTTATTTTTGTGGTGTGAAGAGCTCTCAAGAAAAATCTCTTTGTTACATATGAGTGATCTTGATATTGATGATGTCCTGCATGGGTGTTTTTCTTATTGCATTGATAATAGCCATACAAACACTTACATACAAAATATTTTAGAAGATGACACCTTGCCAAAATATGATAGGACCGCTGTGTGTTTTCAATTAATTAATGAAAAGGAGGGATCCTCCCAAGTTTCTTCTATTGTTTCTGAAAGTAAATCAGGTTATGCGGACAAGCCACCCTTCAAGCTTCTTCCTCCTAAAGAAGGTAACGAGGAGAAGGAAAAGAAGAAGAAGAAGGGAACGAAGAAGAAGAAGAAGAAGAAGAAGAAGGAGAATAAAGAGAAAGAGGCAATGGCATATCCCCGCGTGTATGAGGTAACAATAGGTAACCGTAAGTATGTTGCGCCTAATGATTATTATGATAATAAATCTGAGTACGATGATCTTCCTATGCCCTGTACCCATGTTAGTGATCATGATTTGGATGAGCACACTACCTTTGATATTGGAAATCTCTTTGGTACTGATTATGAAAGTAATGATGATATTACATATTCTGGTTTAGATAATTGCTATAGAGATGTATATGACACATGTTACAATTATCCTTATGAAACTTGTCATAGTTATGATGGGCTTGCCAAAAACCATTCCCTTAGTATGCAACTTCTTTACCATGTTCAAATTCTCAACAATGATCCTGCTCCAATTACTATTAATGAGAAGAGTTTTTCTTATGTCAAAAATAATGATACCCTTATGCATATGAACCATGATAAGAATGTTTTAAGTGATGGTTATATTGTAGATTTCATCAATGATGCTACTGAAAGTTATTATGAGAGAGGGAAACATGGTTATAGGCATCTTAATAATATTAAGTTTCCCTCTTTATGTTGAGAATCTTGAAGTTACTCGTGTTTTATCCTCTTATGCTTGTCACTTTGTTCTTCATGAATTCATTTGTGTACAAGATTCCTTTGCATAGGAAGTGTGTTAGACTTAAATGCTCTCTTTTGCCTCAACTCTTATTTCTTGCGAGTGCATCATTAAAACTGCTGAGCCCACCTTAATGGCTATAAAGAAAGAACTTCTTGGGAGATAACCCATGTGTTTATTTTGCTACAGTACTTTTATTTTGTATTTGTGTCTTGGAAGTTGTTACTACTGTAGCAACCTCTCCTTATCTTATTTTTATTACATTGTTGTGCCAAGCAAATTTTTGATAGAAAGGTTGATACTAGATTTGGATTACTGCGCAGAAACAGATTTCTTGCTGTAACGAATCTGGGCCTAATTCTCTGTAGGTAACTCAGAAAATTATGCCAATTTACGTGAGTGATCCTCAGATACGTACGCAACTTTCATTCAATTTGAGCATTTTCATCTGAGCAAGTCTGGTGCCATTTTAAAATTCGTCTTTACGGACTGTTCTGTTTTGACAGATTCTGCCTTTTATTTCGCATTGCCTCTTTTTCTGTGTTGGATGGATTTCTTTGTTTCCATTAAATTTCAGAAGCTTTGTGCAATGTCCAGAAGTGTTAAGAATGATTGTGTCACCTCTGAACATGTGAGTTTTTGATTATGCACTAACCCTCTAATGAGTTGTTTTGAGTTTGGTGTGGAGGAAGTTTTCAAGGGTCAAGAGAGGAGGATGATATACTACGATCAAGAAGAGTGAAAAGTCTAAGCTTGGGGATGCCCCGGTGGTTCATCCCTGCATATTTCAAGAAGACTCAAGCGTCTAAGCTTGGGGATGCCCAAGGCATCCCCTTCTTCATCGACAATTTATCAGGTTTCTTCTCTTGAAACTATATTTTTATTCGGTCACATCTTATGTACTTTACTTGGAGCGTCTGTATGTTTTTGTTTTTGTTTTGGTTTGAATAAATAATTGTTTGGGAGAGAGACATGCTCCGCTGGTTCATATTAACACATGTGTTCTTAGCTTTTAATTTTCATGGCGAAGGTTGAAACTGCTTCGTTAATTGTTATATGGTTGGAAACGGGAAATGCTACATGTGGTAATTGGTAAAATGTCCTGGATAATGTGATACTTGGCAATTGTTGTGCTCATGTTTAAGCTCTTGCATCATATACTTTGCACCTATTAATGAATAAATACATAGAGCTTGCTAAAATTTGGTTTGCATAATTGGTCTCTCTAAGGTCTAGATAATTTCTAGTAAAAAGTTTGAACAACAAGGAAGACAGTGTAGAGTCTTATAATGTTTACAATATGTCTTTTATGTGAGTTTTGCTGCACCGCTTCATACTTGTGTTTGTTTCAAATAACCTTGCTAGCCTAAGCCTTGTATCGAGAGGGAATACTTCTCATGCATCCAAAATCCTCGAGCCAACCACTATGCCATTTGTGTCCACCATACCTACCTACTACATGGTATTTCTCCGCCATTCCAAAGTAAATTGCTTGAGTGCTACCTTTAAACATTTCAAAAGTTATCACCTCTGATTTGTGTCAATGTTTTATAGCTCATGAAGAAGTATGTGGTGTTTATCTTTCAATCTTGTTGGGCAACTTTCACCAATGGACTAGTGGCTTCATCCGCTTATCCAATAACTTTGCAAAAAGAGCTGGCAATGGGATTCCCAGTCCCAAATTAATTAACAAAAATAGACACTCCTCCATGGTATGTGATTGTTGGACGGCACCCGAAGGATTCGGTTAGCCATGGCTTGAGAAAGCAAAGGTGGGGAGGAGTGTCATCTAAATAAAACTAAAATAAAAAGGCACTCCTTCATGGTATGAGATTGTTGGCAGGCACCCGAGGATTCGGTTAGCCATGGTTTGTGAAAGAAAGGTTGGAAGGAGTGCCACACAAAAATAAAAATAAAATGGGAGCCGCTCTTTGAAGGTTTGTCTAGCAAGGGGGTTAGAGTGCCCACTACCATTCGTTGACAACAACAAACACCTCTCAAAACTTTACTTTTATACTCTCTTGATGTTTTCAAAATCAAAGCTCTAGCACAAATATAGCAATCAATGCTTCCCTCTGCGAAGGGCCATTCTTTTACTTTTTATGTTGAGTTAGTTCACCTATTTCTCTCCACCTCAAGAAGCAAACACTTGTGTGAACTGTGCATTGATTCCTACATACTTGCATATTGCATTTGTTATATTGCTCTATGTTGACAATATCCATGAGATATACATGTTACAAGTTGAAAGCAACCGCTGAAACTTAATCTTCCTTTGTGTTGCTTCGATACCTATACTATGAAATTATTGCTTTATGAGTTAACTCTTATGCAAGTCTTATTGATGCTTGTCTTGAAGTACTATTCATGAAAAGTCTTTGCTTTATGATTCATTTGTTTACTCATGTCATTACCATTGTTTGGATCGCTGCATTCATCTCATATGCTTACAATAGTATGATCAAGGTTATGATGGCATGTCACTTAAGAAATTATCATTGTTATCGTTTACCTACTCGAGGGCGAGTAGGAACTAAGCTTGGGGATGCTTGATACGTCCCAAACGTGTCCATAATTTCTTATGTTCCATGCTACTTTATTGATGATACCTACATGTTTTATACACATTATATGTCATTATTATGCGTTTTCCGGAACTAACCTATTGACGAGATGCCAAAGGGCCAGTTGCTGTTTTCTGCTGTTTTTCGTTTCAGAAATCCTAGAAAGGAAATATTCTCGGAATCGGACGAAATCAACGCCCAACATCCTAATTTTCCCGGAAGCTTCCAGAGCACCGAAGAAGGGCCAGAGGGGAGCCAGGAGGGCCCCACCCCACAGGGCGGCGCGGCCAAGGGGGGGCGCCCCCCTATGGGGAGGGAGCTCCGTGGCCCCTCCGACTCCGCCTCTTCGCCTATAAAGGCCTTCCTGACCTAAAACACCGATACGATTGACGAAAACCCGAGAAAACCTTCCAGAGCCGCCGCCATCGCGAAATCAAGATTCGGGGGACAGAAGTCTCTGTTCCGGCACGCCGCCGGGACGGGGAATTGCCCCCGGAGTCATCTCCACCGCCGTCTCCACCGCCATCTTCACCGCCATCGCTGTCTCCATGATGAGGAGGGAGTAATTCACCCCCGGGCTGAGGGCTCCGCTGTAGCTATGTGGTTCATCTCTCTCTTTATGTGATCTAGTTGAATATCATCTATGTGCTACTCTAGTGATGTTATTAAAGTACTCTATTCCTCCTGCACGGTGTAATGGTGACAGTGTGTGCATCGTGTGGTTCTTGTCGTAGATTATGATCATAATCTCTTGTAGATTATGAAGTTAACTATTGCTATGATATTATTGATGTGATCTATGCCTCCTTCATAGTGTGATGGTGACAGTGTGCATGCTATGTTAGTTCTCGGTGTAATTGTGTTGATCTATCTTGCACTCTAAGGTTATTTAAATATGAATATCGAATATTGTGGAGCTTGTTAACTCCGGCATTGAGGGTTCGTGTAATCCTACACAATTAGTGGTGTTCATCATCCAACAAAAGGGTGTAGAGTAGTCCTATTATGTGATCATTGTTGAGAGTGTCCACTAGTGAAAGCAGGATCCCTAGGCCTTGCTTCCAAGCATCGAATCTCCGTTTGTTTACTGTTTTGTTGCATGTTTACTCGTTGCCATATTTTATTCAGATTGCTATTACCACTCATACTCATCCATATTACTTGTATTTCACTATCTTTTCGCCGAACTAGTGCACCTATACATCTGACAAGTGTATTAGGTGTGTTGGGGACACAAGAGACTTCTTGTATCGTGATTGCAGGGTTGCTTGAGAGGGATATCTTTGACCTCTTCCTCCCTGAGTTCGATAAACCTTGGGTGATCCACTTAAGGGAAAACTTGCTGCTGTTCTACAAACCTCTGCTCTTGGAGGCCCAACACTGTCTACAAGAATAGAAGCACCCGTAGACATCAGGGCGCAACATGGCTCGAGAGTTCTGTTGCGGAGGGAGCGTGGCCAAGGAGTAGACCTCATGGACCCAGAGTAGGTCTTGGTGTGGTTGCCTCCTTCTATGCAGGCTAGTTCTGGTGTGTTGATGGGTGCGATGCCTCAACTCTGAGTCAGGAAAGTAGCTCGAGCTTCCGTGAGGCTCCTCCTCGGGGGCGACTCTACTCAGGCTAGATCCCCGTGAAAAGAGGCTCCTTCGTGGGGCGCAAGGGCGGGACATCTGTTCTAGGTGGTCCGTTGTGAAACCCTTTCTCCACGGGGCCGACAGTAGCCCCCTGTTGCCTGCCAAAACCCACCGGCGAGCAGCGACGAGCAACACGAAGAGCCGGGAGGCTCCCAGAACTGCTGGTGGGTCCTGGTCCCTCGGGCGACGGCCCGCAAAACTCCGGCACACGTCCTGGCTATTGCGAGGGCGTGCCACCTGACCTATACCTGGTCAGGAAGGTGATGGATTGCTTCAATTAGTTTCCTGCATGGCAGACACGTAAACATTAAATGAGTCTCGATCGGCTCTCAGGTTACCCTGTGAATCGGCTCAAAGAGCCGATTAACCCATGGTTCATATTGGATCTACGATAACATGGGGATCCTACTTTATCAATACCAAGTTGTGGGGACCCCGGACTAGCTGTCCAAAATCCCTGTTATGTATACAGTTCACGATCCCATGATCAGTGCGCCGTGAACAAATAACCGAACTGATATCAAATTACACCATCCATTACAAAGCGGAATAAGAAAATTACAACATGGTCACATGACCAATACTTACATAATAGCCTCGAAGGGCCTAACTAAACATCAGAGTAGCAACATCACTTCAGCAGCGCAGTACCCAAGTCATCTGCCATAACCCTACAAGCAACTGACTGGGAAGACGTTCCTAGCTCGCATAGACGTCGTCAACTCCTTCTTCGTCCATCGTGTTCCTCCAAGTCTGGCCAAGTAAATAGCCAGGGACAAAGCCGTGAGTACATTTGAATTGTACTCGCAAACCATCAAGAAGGTGATAACAATTCTAACTAAAGAAGACAAGAGAGGAAGAATAGTTTCTCTCGTGGATAAAGCATGTGAAAGAGAAATAGTTTCTCTTGTTGATATAGCATACCGGCATCTCAAGTGATGCGGACACTATGGTGGTCCTATGACATCTCTATATCTTTGTTAAAGAAGAGTTAGCATACCACCATCTCATTTGAAGGGATTGCTAGGGAAGTCCTATGACATCTCTATATCTTTGTTAGAGAAGAGTTAGCATACCGCAATCTCATTTGATGGGGATGCTAGGGAAGTCCTATGACATCTCTATATCTTTGTTAAAGAAAAGTTCCTCTACATGAAACACTAGGAAGGGAGCAACCCAATTTATTTGTCCTTCCCGACCATCTCCATATGGTCGACACAACCTTTCCCGTACCCTTCCGGTACTTCAAAAACAAGTTCTTTCCTTTCATTTGCCAAACCATTTTGTAAACCAAAACTCATCAGGCTAAGCAACAGCCATTCCAACCGTCCATGACCGTGGACGCGGCTATTCGAATAGATTTAACTCTGCAGAGTGTGCGCACTTTCCCCACAAGATCCGATAAATCCGCCGGGATCATCCCCGGTCCATCATACGAAAGTATGTGGGTATCGGATAATCAGTCGAAGCCCTTCGCCCATTCAAATTAGCAAGAGGTCCTACCCTATGGAGTATGTACCTCCCCGGCACCGTGGCAGCTCACCTCCTTTTGAGCGTGGCTCCACCGCCAAGCCGGGAGACCCATAGTGTCTTCCGGACGGGTCAGCCCCGAAGGCCTCCCGTTATACTATTGTCTCAACTAGACAACCCGGACTCGGGGGTAACCGTACCCTTGTATAGTTATGCGGTGCCTCATGCTAAAAAGAACAAACGTCAAGCTAAGCCCCGTGCCCATGTTGGAGTAATGTGGTTGCGCTAGTTAATTGTCATGGGTGAGTACTTAGGCGCCAAAGTTTTCATAAACCCAACCACCATCTTATCCTCATCATTTTTACCAAATCCTTTCCTTTCATAAATTCTCACTTGGGGGAAAACATCATACCCAAGGTTTTATCAAAAACTTTTACAACAAGGTAAAACCTTGAGGGTTTTCCCAACCTAAAGTTTCATGAGCTGAACTACTATTGCACTACGGCCGAGATGAGAGTCATCACGCCATAGAGGGGTATAAAGGTGTAGTGGAGTGAATCATACTTGCTTAAGGTAAGCATGTATTATGACAACACAAGGAGGAATATACTCTCAGATTTTTGGTGGTAACTATACAACTTAGATAGTGGAGTATTACTATCCAACATACTCTCCAATAGGGTACACGGCATACTCCTCTCAATTGGAGAATACACCAAGATCATGACATAGACACCTCAATACTACAAAGGGGGTGGGTGTGATGTAAGTTATTTTCTTGAAATTATGCATGCTCAAATTGGGCATACATGATAACCAATGGGAGTAGCACGGCCATGATGCCATGTATCCCATAATCACAAGACAAAGGTGGAGTATCACCACTAGGGAGTACCCCACTTGGAAACACACATAGATGACATAAATAGAGAGAATAACACACATAGAATTCAAGGTGCTTTGGACATCAACAAATGACATCCAACTAGACACCAAAACAGAGATCAAAAGATGGCTTGCCTTGGCTTATTTGTCCCTGGACTTCTTCAACTTCATCAATATAAGAATCCCGTCAATATAAATAAAATCCTTGTCCGAACCACTTCTTCTTCTTCTCCGGAATTGTTCGCATCTATCGTCGAAAAATATAAAAGGAACACAATCAAACATATTGCACCAACAAAACAACAAGCAACAAGCATCAATCAAAGACTAACCACTCTTATACGGCTAACATATTAAAGACTTATAGATACTACAAAGCAACTAAAAGAGAACCCATTTTATTTACCTAGTAAAGGTATGAGAGTATCACCACTTAGCAATTGCCTCTCTCGGTTATCACCATGGTATGAACCAAACATCCCCTGGTAGATAACATCATAAAGAGGACAAGAGCATTAGTTTGACATCAAATACATTCACATTATATTTTGAAACATTTTTGGAAAAGCGGGAAATCATTCTCTCTATTTTGTAAAGCTTACACAACACTACACAAGAATAGGAGGCAAATGATATGCCCCACCATTTGAAAACTTAAGCAAAACAAAGAGATAATGTTAAATTGCAGAGGTTTTGTTTTGCAATCATAAAACAAAGGTTGCCCATTTCTAATAAAAAGAGTTGGTCATGGGTTCTAAATAAACCGAAAAGTTTTGCTTCAACAATGCATGTCACACATATACATTACTAACGAGTAACAAATATGCATGAACAGAGACTAATACTATTTTTCCTAGATGGCCAGTACTAATACAAGACTAACCCAATTGGAATCACCCCAAAATATTAAACCTACAATTTTAGGAATTTCTTTGAATCTGACTATACAGAAAACAAGATCTGTAAGCCATAAATCGTAGAAAAATCCTAAAAATATGAGACCACTGGCATTTGAAAGATATTTAACCATAGATGCACACACAATTGGATTTGGGTTCAAATTGTTTTTGAAACTCTCACAAATGGATTGACAAGATTACTGCATGTCTATACCATTTGCTTTACCTCTGGAGTTACAGAACAGATAAATGTTTGAAACTTGTTTGAGAAGATTAAGAAAACAATCAGTAGTCCTACAGAATTGGAATCACTCAATTAGGTTCAAAAATGGATTTTTGGGGATTTAAAAGCTAACAGCCATGTCTGCAGAGCACCCAGAACAAGTTTAATTCACCATAAATCGTACATAAATCGTAAAAATATGAGGTCAGTTGCATCTGAAAGGTATTGAAAAGCTGGTTCTTACCCAATTTGTTTCATTCAAAAATTCGTTCCCAAGCTCCTGGTTTAATTCGACAAAGCCAGATCTGTCCAGATCTTGATCTGTGAACCATTTCAGTTTTAGGAGGTCATTCGATGTGAAACCAACGCCAAAATGAAGGTACTGAAGAGGGCTTTCACCCACAGTTGAGTTTGCTCAAAAAGGTTTTGTAAAACGGAACAAATCTAACAAACAGTGAATCTGCATCTTTCCAGAACTTTATTTACCAGGGAGAATCGGTAACGAATTTGAGGATGAGACCAACGCCAAGTTGTAGATCTTTTCGATATCTATCTGTGGAACTTTGAATAACTTGATTTGGATCTGCACACGAGATTTGGTGGATTTTACAAGTTCGTACCAGAATCTGAAACAGCAAGATGAAAGAAATTACTGCAAGGTTTTGGACGAACTTTGGTCAAGGACTTCAGATCTGAGGATAGGTGAAACTTCTCCATGCTTGGACCAACATGCACTTGCATCAAGATCCAAACTTAGCAAGGGAGGAAGAAGAAGAGGAGAGAAAACCATCTAGGGTTGGGGAGAAGAAGGAGAGGGATGCTCTCATGGAGAAGGGGAGCTTGAGGGAGGGGGAGAGCTTCATCTTGGAGAGCTTTTCATGGCCATGGCCGGCCATGAAGCTAGGAGGAGCAGCAATTTCGTGGGAGAGAGGTAGGAGAGGGATGGGAGGGAGTGGAGGAAGGAGTGGAGAGTGAAAAGTGAGAGCAAGTGAGGAGGGGGTGGGCTGCCAAGCCCCTTTATATAGAGGGAGAGGGGGTGGGCTGCCTCCTCATTGATAGGGTTGGTTGGGAGGTAGCCTCTTCATTGATTGGGGTAGTTGGGAGGCTGGCTTGTGGGGGAAGAATTTGACCCAAGCTGAAATTATTAGTGGCATGGGGAAGGGACAAAAAGTGAGAGGCTTCCCAAGGTGGAATAATTATGGGAGAGAGGGAAATAGAGAGGCATGATGCATGTGTGCCATAGCATGGCCGGCCACATATTTTTGGCCATGCACAAGTGATCAACAAGAGAGCATTGCTACACATGCATGACACCCAAGGTTGAGTGCCTCACAAATTACTAAAATGGTGGCCTAAAAAGATATAGAATTTTAGGCATAGAGATACTAATGCACAAGGGTGCTAAAGTAGATGGTGGTGGCATTTCTGACCTGATAAAAGATGTGTCCATGAGATGATGGTGGTGATGGTGATTTAGACAATGGTAGAGCAAGGCTAGGAGAGATGGTGAGTGAAGTACCCATATACTCACAAGGATGAATATGGTGACATGAATCATCAATTCATGAGGTCAAGGTGATGATGGAAAGGAATGGAGGAGTGAGATATGTATGATGAAATATAAGTTGCTCTTCAAATAAGAGGTCAATTGGGGAGTGATTTGGGAGTATCAAATGATCATCCATTTGATCTAGAATTGGAGGATGAAGGAACATAATGGGTAGATCAGAGATGTACACAAGATGTGCAAGAGTTGTTATTTGAAATAGAACTTGTTTGAAAAGTATTTGAACACCTCAATTGTCTAGGGGACAATTGGTAATGAACTCAAGTGGAATGGAATTTGAAAATATTGAGAGAGAACTAGTTGGAACATAGGAGTTCAAAATGTTCTACTTACTTTCTCAAGTAAAGTAGAGTTTTCTCAATCTTAAAATAAACAAGAAATGGTATAAATACCATAACAAGCCTTTTTGTAAAAAGGAAAGCAAAATAGAGAGTAATGTTTTAGAAATCAGTACTTGGTAGGAATGGGATGAAAAACAAAACTCATTTCAGTTCCTTGTTTTCCTTGAAGAAATATTTTGAAAAGATTTAATAAAACTAGAAGTAGTTTTGTGATCAAAACTTGAGAAGAAAAACAATAGGTTTTTGAGAAAGAGAACTATTTTAGGGAGGAGTGTTCTCAAGGATAGATGGTGGCTACAAAATGTATCCATCATTCCCACTCTTGGTTTTGTGAAGATTAAGCTTGAATAAAAACAAGAGGTAAAAGAGGAAGAAGTGATCTGGTGCTGGAACATGGGATAGGATACCAGATCAAGTTGAATATATGAGTTGCAAGGATTGACTGAGACATGCAGGATGTGGAGGTTGAAGAGGGTGTTGCATAGATAAGATCCATGTATGGAGGCCACCTATAACAGTTGTGGTTGTTTAGATATCAACTGCCAAAGTCGGAAATTTTTAAGTAGGCATACTCATGTTGTCATCAGGAGAAGGGTTTGATGTAGAAAGAAGGAAAACAATTCTTCCTAAGCCACACATGTGTTTTATTTGGTGAGTTGCTTGTTTAACCACTAGGGGTGTTGTTCTATGAGGTAGCTCAAGACAAAACTCAACAAGCAAATCAAGACAATACATCTACCAACAGATCAAAGCAATTCATCTTAACAGACAGATCAAGGCAATTCATCTTAATTAGTCTATAGAAAAAGTTTTTGTTCCCCCCGATTTTTGAAATAAGGACAACTAATCAAGGTTGCAAAAGTTGGGGTGTTACAGATCTTCCACCCTTAAAATAATCTCGTCCCGAGATTACTGAGCGTAGAACTAGAGGGGTTATAAAGTTTAACCAAGGTTAGACTCCATTCTTCTGTAGACGTGCCGTTGTAGAGAAGGTCGTTGCTTCATCTTCTTGGAGACATGATGGATTCCTGCCTATGGCGAGCTTCATGAAGAGGTAGAATACTCCATGCAGGTGTGGGATCTTTAGCTTCTTAACGATCCTAGGGGAGGTTCAAGACTGTGGGAGGGTTAGTGCACCCAACGGTGCTTGAGCAGGGTTGAAAACGTATTAGAGTTAGCTTTAAATTTTAGTGGAAGACGAAGTCTTCCACCCTTAAAATTGTTCATTGAGGGGGTTTAAAAACTCTAAGCTTCGGCCACGGGTCTTGTCGGTGCTTTCGAAGAAGTGATCTTTCTCTCGTCTTGAGTTGAACAGCTTCAGGGGGCAATGTGTAGTCCACAGCTTCAAGGGGGGGGGGGGTTATGCATCCTAACAAGTTCTCAACAGTGTTTTTTAGAAAGGTTAAAAAAAATGTTAGGGTTAGCTCCAATTTATAGTGGAAGACGAAGTCTTCCACCCTTAAGATTTTTCATCGGGTTCTTGGAAAAACTCAGAGCTTCTGCCTTGTAGTTCTGTCTGGGGCTTATGAAGAAGTCATCGGTCTTCCTTGTTCAGCTGAAGAATCTTCGGGGGCGACGTGCAGACCACCACTTCAAGAGACACTCACGGTGTTAACTAAACCATATGACGCGCAGTAAGTTAGTAAGTTGATGAACTCCTGGGGGGTATCCATTTGAAGCAGCAACAAGGTCGTCGAAGACAAACTTCAGCTTGTGGGTCGGTGCTGACTTATACCAGTTGGGAAGTGAGCGGGTAAGTTGCACTTAATCTTGAGTCTTGAGGTATCTTCAGGAGCTTCACTTGATGAGGACCGGATGAACCATGCGATGTAGCTTGGCTTTGACGCTATTGTTCAGCTTGTTAGACGGTGTGTTAGAGGGTAGTTTTCAAGAAGATATCCTCGAGGTTAGTGCGGTTATGCTCTAAGGTTAGACCAAATTAGTAAGACTTCTCGCAGAGGTGCAGTCACTCTTGAAGGTAGGGGTTTCTTCTTTGTTGGCGTAGTAGATATGCTTCGGCTGATCTTGAAAGTAGTAAGCGGAGGTAGGGGTCTGAGTTAGTTTTTCTGAGGTTTGAAAAACAACTTCTAACGGGGCTAGAGTTAGAGTCTTTCGTTGATTTACCCAATTAACTAGATGTTAGCAATCCATCGGCGAGGTAGATGAGGGTGAAAACATCCGGGGAGGCTTCCTACGCTAGGTCATCACACTAGGAGTATTTTTCAGGCCGAAAGACTAGAAAAACATACACACAACAAACAAATAAAAGACACTCAAGGCAGCACACTAGTGAAGTACAAGCAATCAGCACACCAAACAAGGCACTCTAAGTATCTAGGGATACCTAATACGTGGGGGTAGCTCAATCGAAGCGATTGAGTTTGTCCTATCCATCCTATAGTTTTGGGGCTGGTCACATATGTTGGCGTATTCATCTTGTTGACATCGTCTTCAACAAGGATTTCTCGAAGCAGTTGGTGGTGAAGCGGCTTAGTGTTGAGTCGTCGATGTCGAGGTGAAGGCGAGATTTGCGTAGAACTTCCAGTCTCAACATCCCGGGGACGTGAGGTCTTCAGAGGGGTAGATGTCGAGGTACTTCCAAAGTTGACAACTTCTGGTGGCTGGCCTAAAAATTACTAGTCAAGAACTGAGGACTTGATCCCGGACGATCGCGAAAAGGTGCAAGTCCACGGAGGAACAAGGTCAGCTCATCGACAGACTTTGGTGACAACCAAAGGCATGATCTTATTATCCCTTTATCTGCACACTAAGTCGGCTTCCAATCTTCAATAACTGTTGTTTGGAGATACACGAGTCTTCCTGAGGGATTGATCCATAATTGAGGTCGAGTCTCCGGTCTGAGTTGGGACATCGTCCAGTATGTAGGTTTTGAAGTGGATGAGACAATAGAGTAAGAAATTTCAAACATTTTAATAAAGCGGAGAGATAAGAATTTAGAAGCTTTGAAGAAATAAGAGGAGCAGAAGCTATGCTTCCGACTAAAGAAAGAATTTGTTTCTTAAATAGTTTTTCCCAAGTACTTGTTTCCTAACTAACGTCCATGCTAACTAAGGTCTCCTACAGTCAGGATAGCTCTGATACCAACTCTGTGGGGACCCCGGACTAGCTGTCCAAAATCCCTGTTATGTATACAGTTCACGATCCCATGATCAGTGCGCCGTGAACACATAACCGAACTGATATCAAATTACACCATCCATTACAAAGCGGAATAAGAAGATTACAACATGGTCACATGACCAATACTTACATAATATCCTCGAAGGGCCTAACTAAACATCAGAGTAGCAACATCACTTTAGCAGCGCAGTACCCAAGTCATCTGCCATAACCCTACAAGCAACTGACTGGGAAGACGTTCCTAGCTCGCATAGACGTCGTCAACTCCTTCTTCGTCCATCGTGTTCCTCCAAGTCTGGCCAAGTAAATAGCCAGGGACAAAGCCGTGAGTACATTTGAATTGTACTCGCAAACCATCAAGAAGGTGATAACAATTCTAACTAAAGAAGACAAGAGAGGAAGAATAGTTTCTCTCGTGGATAAAGCATGTGAAAGAGAAATAGTTTCTCTTGTTGATATAGCATACCGGCATCTCAAGTGATGCGGACACTATGGTGGTCCTATGACATCTCTATATCTTTGTTAAAGAAGAGTTAGCATACCACCATCTCATTTGAAGGGATTGCTAGGGAAGTCCTATGACATCTCTATATCTTTGTTAGAGAAGAGTTAGCATACCGCCATCTCATTTGATGGGAATGCTAGGGAAGTCCTATGACATCTCTATATCTTTGTTAAAGAAAAGTTCCTCTACAAGAAACACTAGGAAGGGAGCAACCCAATTTATTTGTCCTTCCCGACCATCTCCATATGGTCGACACAACCTTTCCCGTACCCTTCCGGTACTTCAAAAACAAGTTCTTTCCTTTCATTTGCCAAACCATTTTGTAAACCAAAACTCATCAGGCTAAGCAACAGCCATTCCAACCGTCCATGACTGCGGACGCGGCTATTTGAATAGATTTAACTCTGCAGAGTGTGCGCACTTTCCCCACAAGATCCGATAAATCCGCCGGGATCATCCCCGGTCCATCATACGAAAGTATGTGGGTATCGGATAATCAGTCGAAGCCCTTCGCCCATTCAAATTAGCAAGAGGTCCTACCCTATGGAGTATGTACCTCCCCGGCACCGTGGCAGCTCACCTCCTTTTGAGCGTGGCTCCACCGCCAAGCCAGGAGACCCATAGTGTCTTCCGGACGGGTCAGCCCCGAAGGCCTCCCGTTATACTATTGTCTCAACTAGACAACCCGGACTCGGGGGTAACCGTACCCTTGTATAGTTATGCGGTGCCTCATGCTAAAAAGAACAAACGTCAAGCTAAGCCCCGTGCCCACGTTGGAGTAATGTGGTTGCGCTAGTTAATTGTCATGGGTGAGTACTTAGGCGCCAAGGTTTTCATAAACCCAACCACCATCTTATCCTCATCATTTTTACCAAATCCTTTCCTTTCATAAATTCTCACTTGGGGGAAAACATCATACCCAAGGTTTTATCAAAAACTTTTACAACAAGGTAAAACCTTGAGGGTTTTCCCAACCTAAAGTTTCATGAGCTGAACTACTATTGCACTACGACCGAGATGAGAGTCATCACGCCATAGAGGGGTATAAAGGTGTAGTGGAGTGAATCATACTTGCTTATGGTAAGCATGTATTATGACAACACAAGGAGGAATATACTCTCAGATTTGTGGTGGTAACTATACAACTTAGATAGTGGAGTATTACTATCCAACATACTCTCCAATAGGGTACACGGCATACTCCTCTCAATTGGAGAATACACCAAGATCATGACATAGACACCTCAATACTACAAAGGGGGTGGGTGTGATGTAAGTTATTTTCTTGAAATTATGCATGCTCAAGTTGGGCATACATGATAACCAATGGGAGTAGCACGGCCATGATGCCATGTATCCCATAATCACAAGACAAAGGTGGAGTATCACCACTAGGGAGTACCCCACTTGGAAACACACATAGATGACATAAATAGAGAGAATAACACACATAGAATTCAAGGTGCTTTGGACATCAACAAATGACATCCAACTAGACACCAAAACAGAGATCAAAAGATGGCTTGCCTTGGCTTATTTGTCCCTGGACTTCTTCAACTTCATCAATATAAGAATCCCGTCAATATAAATAAAATCCTTGTCCGAACCACTTCTTCTTCTTCTCCGGAATTGTTTGCATCTATCGTCGGAAAATATAAAAGGAACACAATCAAACATATTGCACCAACAAAACAACAAGCAACAAGCATCAATCAAAGACTAACCACTCTTATACGGCTAACATATTAAAGACTTATAGATACTACAAAGCAACTAAAAGAGAACCCATTTTATTTACCTAGTAAAGGTATGAGAGTATCACCACTTAGCAATTGCCTCTCTCGGTTATCACCATGGTATGAACCAAACATCCCCTGGTAGATAACATCATAAAGAGGACAAGAGCATTAGTTTGACATCAAATACATTCACATTATATTTTGAAACATTTTTGGAAAAGCGGGAAATCATTCTCTCTATTTTGTAAAGCTTACACAACACTACACAAGAATAGGAGGCAAATGATATGCCCCACCATTTGAAAACTTAAGCAAAACAAAGAGCTAATGTTAAATTGCAGAGGTTTTGTTTTGCAATCATAAAACAAAGGTTGCCCATTTCTAATAAAAAGAGTTGGTCATGGGTTCTAAATAAACCGAAAAGTTTTGCTTCAACAATGCATGTCACACATATACATTACTAACAGTAACAAATATGCATGAACAGAGACTAATACTATTTTTCCTAGATGGCCAGTACTAATACAAGACTAACCCAATTGGAATCACCCCAAAATATTAAACCTACAATTTTAGGAATTTCTTTGAATCTGACTATACAGAAAACAAGATCTGTAAGCCATAAATCATAGAAAAATCCTAAAAATATGAGACCACTGGCATTTGAAAGATATTTAACCATAGATGCACACACAATTGGATTTGGGTTCAAATTGTTTCTGAAACTCTCACAAATGGATTGACAAGATTACTGCATGTCTATACCATTTGCTTTACCTCTGGAGTTACAGAACAGATAAATGTTTGAAACTTGTTTTAGAAGATTAAGAAAACAATCAGTAGTCCTACAGAATTGGAATCACTCAATTAGGTTCAAAAATGGATTTTTGGGGATTTAAAAGCTAACAGCCATGTCTGCAGAGCACCCAGAACAAGTTTAATTCACCACAAATCGTACATAAATCATAAAAATATGAGGTCAGTTGCATCTGAAAGGTATTGAAAAGCTGGTTCTTACCCAATTTGTTTCATTCAAAAATTCGTTCCCAAGCTCCAGGTTTAATTCGACAAAGCCATATCTGTCCAGATCTTGATCTGTGAACCATTTCAGTTTTTGGAGGTCATTCGATGTGAAACCAACGCCAAAATGAAGGTACTGAAGAGGGCTTTCACCCACAGTTGAGTTTGCTCAAAAAGGTTTTGTAAAACGGAACAAATCTAACAAACAGTGAATCTGCATGTTTCCAGAACTTTATTTACTAGGGAGAATCGGTAACGAATTTGAGGATGAGACCAACGCCAAGTTGTAGATCTTTTCGATATCTATCTGTGGAACTTTGAATAACTCGATTTGGATCTGCACACGAGATTTGGTGGGTTTTACAAGTTCGTACCAGAATCTGAAACAGCAAGATGAAAGAAATTACTGCAAGGTTTTGGACGAACTTTGGTCAAGGACTTCAGATCTGAGGATAGGTGAAACTTCTCCATGCTTGGACCAACATGCACCTGCATCAAGATCCAAACTTAGCAAGGGAGGAAGAAGAAGAGGAGAGAAAACCATCTAGGGTTGGGGAGAAGAAGGAGAGGGATGCTCTCATGGAGAAGGGGAGCTTGAGGGAGGGGGAGAGCTTCATCTTGGAGAGCTTTTCATGGCCATGGCCGGCCATGAAGCTAGGAGGAGCAGCAATTTCGTGGGAGAGAGGTAGGAGAGGGATGGGAGGGAGTGGAGGAAGGAGTGGAGAGTGAAAAGTGAGAGCAAGTGAGGAGGGGGTGGGCTGCCAAGCCCCTTTATATAGAGGGAGAGGGGGTGGGCTGCCTCCTCATTGATTGGGTTGGTTGGGAGGTAGCCTCTTCGTTGATTGGGGTAGTTGGGAGGCTGGCTTGTGGGGGAAGAATTTGACCCAAGCTGAAATTATTAGTGGCATGGGGAAGGGACAAAAAGTGAGAGGCTTCCCAAGGTGGAATAATTATGGGAGAGAGGGAAATAGAGAGGCATGATGCATGTGTGCCATAGCATGGCCGGCCACATATTTTTGGCCATGCACAAGTGATCAACAAGAGAGCATTGCTACACATGCATGACACCCAAGGTTGAGTGCCTCACAAATTACTAAAATGGTGGCCTAAAAAGATATAGAATTTTAGGCATAGAGATACTAATGCACAAGGGTGCTAAAGTAGATGGTGGTGGCATTTCTGACCTGATAAAAGATGTGTCCATGAGATGATGGTGGTGATGGTGATTTAGACAATGGTAGAGCAAGGCTAGGAGAGATGGTGAGTGAAGTACCCATATACTCACAAGGATGAATATGGTGACATGAATCATCAATTCATGAGGTCAAGGTGATGATGGAAAGGAATGGAGGAGTGAGATATGTATGATGAAATATAAGTTGCTCTTCAAATAAGAGGTCAATTGGGGAGTGATTTGGGAGTATCAAATGATCATCCATTTGATCCAGAATTGGAGGATGAAGGAACATAATGGGTAGATCAGAGATGTACACAAGATGTGCAAGAGTTGTTATTTGAAATAGAACTTGTTTGAAAAGTATTTGAACACCTCAATTGTCTAGGGGACAATTGGTAATGAACTCAAGTGGAATGGAATTTGAAAATATTGAGAGAGAACTAGTTGGAACATAGGAGTTCAAAACGTTCTACTTACTTTCTCAAGTAAAGTAGAGTTTTCTCAATCTTAAAATAAACAAGAAATGGTATAAATACCATAACAAGCCTTTTTGTAAAAAGGAAAGCAAAATAGAGAGTAATGTTTTAGAAATCAGTACTTGGTAGGAATGGGATGAAAAACAAAACTCATTTCAGTTCCTTGTTTTCCTTGAAGAAATATTTTGAAAAGATTTAATAAAACTAGAATTAGTTTTGTGATCAAAACTTGAGAAGAAAAACAATAGGTTTTTGAGAAAGAGAACTATTTTAGGGAGGAGTGTTTTCAAGGATAGATGGTGGCTACAAAATGTATCCATCATTCCCACTCTTGGTTTTGTGAAGATTAAGCTTGAATAAAAACAAGAGGTAAAAGAGGAAGAAGTGATCTGGTGCTGGAACATGGGATAGGATACCAGATCAAGTTGAATATATGAGTTGCAAGGATTGACTGAGACATGCAGGACGTGGAGGTTGAAGAGGGTGTTGCATAGATAAGATCCATGTATGGAGGCCACCTATAACAGTTGTGGTTGTTTAGATATCAACTGCCAAAGTCGGAAATTTTTAAGTAGGCATACTCATGTTGTTATCAGGAGAAGGGTTTGATGTAGTAAGAAGGAAAACAATTCTTCCTAAGCCACACATGTGTTTTATTTGGTGAGTTTCTTGTTTAACCACTAGGGGTGTTGTTCTATGAGGTAGCTCAAGACAAAACTCAACAAGCAAATCAAGACAATACATCTACCAACAGATCAAAGCAATTCATCTTAACAGACAGATCAAGGCAATTCATCTTAATTAGTCTATAGAAAAAGTTTTTGTTCCCCCCGATTTTTGAAATAAGGACAACTAATCAAGGTTGCAAAAGTTGGGGTGTTACACAAGTTAAATCGTTCTATGACAGTTTAGGGCTTTCACCGCATAACTGGAGCGTCCTACACGTAGTTGAGCCTGGCAGATACGTAAGATAACAGAAAACTAGTCCTAGAAGGGGCCTAAAAACCAACACAGAATCGATTCCCGGAACAACCCTTCTTGGATCGGCAAACCATACCTTACGCACTACTGGATCATTCAACCCGTTTGCAAGGCCTAACCATGCGGATATCAAACTAATCCTTGAAGAACAAGGAACAACCGTAACAGATTAGATCTACTAAATAAAGACCAAGCAAGATGCTGCCCTTACACCTAAGATAGGTGCAAAAGCAGACTAGATATTTAGGGGCAGACATAACTAAGCAAACATATCGTAAACGTATCGATGTAAGCCCCAAAACATCTATGATAACGGTATTACTCGCCATCAACAAGGCTTCAAGCACGAGCAACACCAAAACAACGAATAAACGTGACATCGCCTAGATCGCAAGATGCGATCTAGGCAAGCATGGCGCTTACCCTAAGAAACCCTCGAAACAAGGGGTGGCGATGCGCCTAGATTGTGTTTGTTGTGAACGTGATCGTCCTCCTTTCTCAATAACCCTAGATACATATTTATAGTCCGTGGACTTTCTATCTTTGGAAAAAACCTAACCGTGTACGAACCAAACTCTATCTCTTAATTCTAAACTAAAATGCGATCTACCATAATGTACAAATATACGGGCAATCTAGCCCAAATTCTCGCACGAGGACGATTCAGAAACACCTTATGTGCATATCCTCCAAGCCCATCTCAATCACGTCCCATCTTCTGATTTGGCTAAAATCTGGTGATAACACATGCCCCCCTGGTTTTGCAAATAATAATTCCAAAACCACTCTGTTTTCCCTCATCGTGATTTGACATAGCAGAGCAGAACCGCGTTGCAGAGCCGAACCGCTACATTTCCCTTTCATCATGATGCCTTGCCTTCTCAACTTCTCCGTACTGCACGATTTGACGGTTTCTTTCCCCGCATCCTCGAAAACTGCCACAGCATTGAATCATCTTCCACTGCATCCCCTTTATTTAACCTCATCCGAGCAGTTCGCCCCTTCATCCTCTTGCTCTCCATTAGCAATAGAATCTCCCTTCCTCTGCCATGGACTCCTCCTCCTCCTACTCCTCGGGTCTTTCCTCCCTATCTTTCTCCTCCCGTGAGCCGACGCCGGAGTACGACCCGATAGCGGTGTACGAGGCCCTCGCCCCACTGTGGTGGGACGAGGCGGACTGGGACTTCTCCGTCGGGTCGGAGGATGACGAGTCCTTGACCGACGGGGAGGACAACCTCCATTTCTTCATCGACGGGGATTTGGAGGAAGAGAGCGACGACGACGCTCTCTGGGGCGAGGACATCTCCTCCGACGAGGAGGAGGAGGAAGTGGAGGAGGACACCTCCTCCGACGAGTACCCGCCGGCGAAGCGCTTCCGCGCCGGGTCGGAGGACGACGACGACGACGACGAAGAAGACGAAGCCCCTGCCGGCGGCTTCAGCAGGGATACGTCTCAAACGTATCTATAATTTATTATGTTCCATGCTACTTTTATTACAATACTTGAATGTTTTATACATACTTTACAGCATTATTATACATTTTCCGGCACTAACCTATTAACAAGATGCCGAAGTGCCAGTTGCTGTTTTTTTGCTGTTTTTGGTTTCAAAAATCCTAGTAAGGAAATATTCTCGGAATTGGACGAAATCAACACCCAAGGGCCTATTTTTACACGAAGATCCTAGTAAGGAAATATCTTTAATTGGACGAAATCAACACCCACAGCCTATTTCACACGAAGCCTCTCCAGAAGACCGAAAGGAGACGACACCACGAGGTGGCCGTACACCGCGGGCGGCGCCGTCGGCCCCCGGCCGCGCGCGGCCCGTTGTGTGGGC
>NC_061509.1:54918276-54948868 GCF_022539505.1 Lolium rigidum
GATTTGTTAAAAGTAGTTTGTGTACTAATAAATTCTTTAAGCATAGCTTCAAGACCAGAGGGTACACTCCTATTATTGTTGTAATAATTCCCATAAGAATTACCATAACCATTACCACTAGTAGAAGGATATGGCCTATAGTTATTACCAGAGTTGTTCCTATAAGCATTGTTGTTGAAATTATTATTTTTAATGAAATTCACATCAACATTTTCTTCTTGAGCAACCAATGAAGCTAAAGGAACATTATTTGGATCAACATTAGATCTACCATTCACAAGCATAGACATAATCACATCAATCTTATCACTCAAGGAAGAGGTTTCTTCAACAGAATTTACCTTCTTACCTTGTGGAGCTCTTTCCGTGTGCCATTCAGAGTAATTTATCATCATATCATCAAGAAGTTTTGTAGCTGCCCCCAAAGTGATGGACATAAAGGTACCTCCGGCAGATGAATCCAATAAATTCCGCGAAGAAAAAATTAGTCCTGCATAGAAGGTTTGGATAATCATCCAAGTAGTCAGTCCATGGGTTGGGCAATTCTTTACCAAAGTTTTCATTCTCTCCCATGCTTGAGCAACATGTTCAGTATCTAATTGCTTAAAATTCATTATGCTACTTCTCAAAGATATAATTTTAGCGGGAGGATAATATCTACCAATAAAAGCATCCTTACATTTAGTCCATGAATCAATACTATTCTTAGGCAAAGATAGCAACCAATCTTTAGCTCTTCCTCTTAATGAGAAAGGAAACACTTTCAATTTAATAATATCACCATCTACATCCTTATACTTTTGCATTTCACAAAGTTCAACAAAATTATTGAGATGGGCAGCGGCATCATCGGAACTAACACCGAGAAAATTGATCTCTCATAACCAGGTTCAGTAAAGCGAGGTTTAATTTCAAAGAATTCTGCTGTAGTAGCGAGGTGGAGCAATAGGTGTGCATAGGAAATCATTATTATTTGTGTTTGTGAAGTCACACAACTTAGTATTTTCAGGGGTATTCATTTTAGCAACGGTAAATAAAACAAACTAGATAAAGTAAATGCAAGTAACTAATTTTTTTGTGTTTTTGATATAGAGAGCAAGACGGTAAATAAAGTAAAACTAGCAACTAATTTTTTTGTGTTTTGTTTAGGTGCAGCAAACAAAGTAGTAAATAAAATAAAGCAAGACAAAAACAAAGTAAAGAGAGATTGAGAAGTGGAGACTCCCCTTGCAGGCGTGTCTTGATCTCCCCGGCAACGAGCGCCGGAAAAAGTGCTTGATGCGCGTAGATGTACATGTCCGTTGGGAACCCCAAGAGGAAGGTATGATGCGCACAGCGGCAAGTTTTCCCTCAGAAAGAAACCAAGGTTTAATCGGACCAGTAGGAGTCAAGAAGCACGTTGAAGGTTGATGGTGACGAAATGTAGTGCGGCGCAACACCGGGGATTCCGGCGCCAACGTGGAACCTGCACAACACAACCAAAGTACTTTGCCCCAACGAAACAGTGAGGTTGTCAATCTCACCGGCTTGCTGTAACAAAGGATTAACCGTATTGTGTGGAAGATGATTGTTTGCAAGAAAATAGTAAACCAAGTATTGCAGATAGATTGTATGCGATGTAAAGAATAGGACCGGGGTCCACAGTTCACTAGAGGTGTCTCTCCCATAAGATAAAAGCATGTTGGGTGAACAAATTACAGTCGGGCAATTGACAAATAGAAAAGGGCATAACAATGCATATACATGATATGATAAATATAGTGAGATTTAATCCGGGCATTACGACAAAGTACATAGACCGCCATCCAAGCGCATCTATGCCTAAAAAGTCCACCTTCAGGTTATCATCCGAACCCCATTCAGTATTAAGTTGCAAAGCAACAGACAATTGCATTAAGTATGGTGCGTAATGTAATCGACAACTACATCCTTAGACATAGAATCAATGTTTTATCCCTAGTGGCAACAGCATATCACAACCTTAGAACTTTCTATCACTGTCCCATGTATCAATGAAGGCATGAACCCACTATCGAGCATAAATACTCCCTCTTGGAGTTAAGAGCAAAAACTTGGCCAGAGCCTCTACTAATAACGGAGAGCATGCAAGATCATAAACAACACATAAACAATAGATTGATAATCACCATAACATAGTATTCTCTATCCATCGGATCCCGACAAACACAACATATAGTATTACGAGATAGATGATCTTGATCATGTTAGGCAGCTCACAAGATCCAACAATGAAGCACAATTAGGAGAAGGCGACCATCTAGCTACTGCTATGGACCCATAGTCCGGGGGTGAACTACTCACTCATCACTCCGGAGCGACCATGGCGGTGTAGAGTCCTCCGGGAGATGAATCCCCTCTCGGCGAGGGTGCCGGAGAGCGATCTCCTGAATCCCCGAGATGGGATTCGCGGCGGCGGCGTCTGCGGAAGGTTTTCCGTATCGTGGCTCTCGGTACTTGGGGTTTTCGCGATGGAGGCTTTAAGTAGGCGGAAGGGCAGGTCAGAGGCGGCACGAGGGGCCCGGATGACGGGCCGCGCGGCCGGGGCACGGGCCGCGCCGCCCTGTCATATGGCCACCTCGTGGCCCCACTCCGACTCCCCTTCGGTCTTCTGGAAGCTTCGTGCAAAAATAGGACCCTGGGCGTTGATTTCGTCCAATTCGAGAATATTTCGTTACTAGGATTTACTGAAACCAAAAACAGCGAACATGACAAGCGGCTCTTCGGCATCTTGTTAGTAGGTTAGTTCCAGAAAATGCGTAAATACGACATATAATGTGCATAAAACATGTAGGTATCATCAATAAAGTAGCATGGAACATAAGAAATTATAGATACGTTGGAGACGTATCACATATCATAATCAACATAAACTTTCTCCTCAATACCCGGAGGGCTAAAGAGATCATTTTCATCAAAATCGACCTCCCCAAGCTTAGAATTTTCCATAGCATTAGCAACAATGGTGTTCAAAGCATTCATATTAATAACATTCCCATTAGCATGCATATAAATTTCCATGGGTTTTTTAATTCTCTCTTCAAACACATCATGTCCTAATTCAAGATAAAGTTCATAAAGATCTCTCATATTTTTGTTGTTTTCCATTATGCCTAACTAGTGTAAACAAGAAACAAAAAGATGCAATTGCGGGATCTAAAGGAAATAGCTTCGAGTACTTACAACGGCTGCGGAAAATAGCTTGGTAGCCAAGATCCGGAGTGTGAGTACCTTTTACCTTTCCTCCCCGAGCAACGGCGCCGTGAAAATAGCTTGATGTCTACGGGTGCTTCTATTCTTGTAGACGAGTGTTGGGCCTCCAAGAGCAGAGGTTTGTAGAACAGCAGCAAGTTTTCCCTTAAGTGGATCACCCAAGGTTTATCGAACTCAGGGAGGAAGAGGTCAAGGATATCCCTCTCAAGCAACCCTGCAATCACGATACAAGAAGTCTCTTGTGTCCCCAACACACCAAATACACTTGTCAGATGTATGGGTGCACTAGTTCGGCGAAGAGATAGTAAAACACAGGTGGTATAGATGGTGGTAATATTGCAGAAAGTAAAGATGCAGTAAAACCGTAAACAAGCGGCGCCAGAAAATAGCTTCTTTGGCGTAGGAAGCAATTCTTTGTGGTGGAAACAAGGCCTAGGGATCATACTTTCACTAGTGGACACTCTCAACATTGATCACATAATAAATAAGTTCTCTTTCCTTTGTGCTACATATACTCTTGTTTGATAATGAACACCACTAATTGTGTAGGATTACACGAACCCTCAATGCCGGAGTTAACAAGCGCCACAACATTCGATATTCATGTTTAAGTAACCTTAGAGTATAATAGATCTTTGCAAAATAGACCAAGTACTAACATAGCATGCACACTGTCACCATCACACTACGAAGGAGGCATAGATCACATTGATACTATCATAATGACAATTAACTCCACAATCTACAAGAGATTATGATCATAGTCTACGACAAGAACTACACGATGCACACACTGTCACCATTACACCATGCAGGAGGAATAGACTACTTTAATAACATCACATGAGTAGCACATAGATAAATAGTGATACATAACACATTGCAATCATAAAGGGATATAAATAAGCACTTCACTACGCCATTCATAACAGTGAATAAGTATTCGTGAAATATAGCCTAAGAGACCCACACGGTGCACACACTGTCACCTTTACACACGTGGGACAAGGAGTCTCCAGGAGATCACATAAGTAAAACCCACTTGACTAGCATAATGACATCTAGATTACAAGCATCATCATATGAATCTCAATCATGTAAGGCAGCTCATGAGATTATTGTATTGAAGTACATAGGAGAGAGATGAACCACATAGCTACCGGTACAGCCCCGAGCCTCGATGGAGAACTACTCCCTCATCATGGGAGCAGAAGCGGTGATGAAGATGGCGGTGGAGATGGCAGCGGTGTCGATGGAGAAGCCTTCCGGGGGCACTTCCCGTCCGGCGGCGTGCCGGAACAGAGACTCCTGTCCCCCAGATCTTGGCTTCGCGATGGCGGCGGCTCTGGAACTTTTCTCGTACCGTGGCTTATTCCTCTTGGGGTTTTAGGTCAGGGAGCTTATATAGGCGAAAGGGCAAGGTCAGAGGGGGTCTGGGGCCACCAGACACTAGGGCGGCGCGCCCCCCTCCTGGGCCGTGCCGCCACCATGTGTGGGCCCCCTGTGACCCCTCTCTGACGGTTCTCGGGTGTTCGGAAGCTCCAGGGATTCTAAGATCTTCGGTGTTGATTTCGTCCGATTCCGAGAATATTTCCTTACTAGGATTTTTGAAACCAAAAATAGCGAGAAAACGAGAAGCGGCACTTCCGCATCTCGTCAATAGGTTAGTTCCGGAAAACGCATAATAATGACATATAATGTGTATAAAACATGTAGGTATCATCAATAAAGTAGCATGGAACATAAGAAATTATAGATACGTTGGAGACGTATCAAGGAGCATCAAGATAGGACCCATTGAAAAATGGGTTCCTATCTCCAAAGCTTGATCCATGAAGGTCTTTGCTTCCGGTGGTGCTTCATTGGTGGAAGATTGAAGCCACATCTCTTGACCGGAAGCAAAGAAGGTGTTGTCGCCCTCGAGCTATCTCACTCTATCTCTTCTTATGGCGTCAACACAAGCAAGCTTAAAGGTATTGGGCCTTGACAAGGCGGTGGCAACACCCGGCCTTGTCAAGACCCTTGTTTACAATATTCTTTCCGTTCATTGTTTTACATGCTTGGGTCCTTGTACCTACTATAATGAACATGTGGTGGATCTCTTGTGGAGCTAGTCTCTCCAAGAGACCACATTCTCGGACTAATAGAAAATGCTCCGTGTGTAGAGATCATGTTTGTAGGAATTGCATTGACGAAAAATGAATGAAAACTCTTACAAGATCAAGTTCAACGCAAACTCTATGCCATAATCCTAGCAACAAGGAGCTACAATGGAATGGAGTTCAAGTTTCACACCTTGGGTGTCTTCCTTGGCAAAGAAGGAACTCAATATCAATGCTCCTTGCCATACTCTCCCCAACTTCTTGGGGTTGCCGGAAGTGAGAGACAAACCTTAGTTGGAGACTGATACGTCTCCAACGTATCTATAATTTCTGATGTTCCATGCTTGTTTTATGACAATACCTACATGTTTTGTTCACACTTTATATCGTTTTGATGCGTTTTTCGGAACTAACCTATTGATGAGATGCCGAAGTGCCAGTTCCTGTTTTCTGTTGTTTTTGGTTTCAGAAATCCTAGTAAGGAAATATTCTCGGAATTGGACGAAATTAATACCCAGCATCTTATAATTGCACGGAGCTTCCAGAACACCGGAGAGGGGCCAGAGGAGGGCCACAGGCCCACCACACAAGGTGGCGGCGCACCACTTGTATTTCACTATCTCTTCGCCGAACTAGTGCACCTATACATCTGACAAGTGTATTAGGTGTGTTGGGGACACAAGAGACTTCTTGTATCGTGATTGCAGGGTTGCTTGAGAGGGATATCTTTGACCTCTTCCTCCCTGATTCGATAAACCTTGGGTGATCCACTTAAGGGAAAACTTGCTGCTGTTCTACAAACCTCTGCTCTTGGAGGCCCAACACTGTCTACAAGAATAGAAGCACCCGTAGACATCAAGCTATTTTCTGTTGCCGTTGTAAGTGCTCGAAGCTATTTCCTTTAGACTCTGCAATTGCATCTTTTGGTTTCTTGTTTACACTAGTTAGGCATAATGGAAAGTAACAATGAGCTTCTTATTCTATTTCCTGAGTTAAGACATGGATTGTTTGCTGCAAAAATTAAAAAACCTATGGAATCTTATTTGCATGCTAGTAGCAATGATATTAGTATGAACGCTTTGAACACCATTGTTGCTAATGATATGGAAAATTCTAAGCTTGGGGAAGCTGGTTTTGATGAGCATGATATTTTTAGTCCCCCAAGCATTGAGGAGAAAATTTTCTTTGATGATACTTTGCCTCCTATTTATGATGATTATAATGATAGTGGTCTTTTGGTGCCGCCTACTATGGAGAGTAAATTTTATTATGATTATACTATGCCTCCTACACTTGATGAGAATAATAATGATAGCTATTTTATTGAATTTGCTCCCACTACAACTAATAAAATTGATTATGCTTATGTGGAGAGTAATAATTTTATGCATGTGGCTCATGAAAAGAATGTTTTATGTGATAGTTATATTGTTGAATTTGTTCATGATGCTACTGAAAGTTATTATGAGAGAGGTAAACATGGTTATATGCATCTTAATAATATTAAGTTTCCCCTCTTTATGTTGAAAATCTTGAAATTGCGCTTCTGTTGCTTTTCTATGCTTGCCACTTTGTTCTTCATGAATATATTTGTGTACAAGATTCCTTTTCATAGGAAGTGGGTTAGGCTTAAATGTGTTTTAAATTTGCTTCTTGATGTTCTCTTTTGCTTCAACTCTTCTTTCTTTCGAGAGTATCATTAAAATTACTGAGCCCATCTTAATGGCTATAAAGAAAGAACTTCTTGGGAGATAACCCATGTGTTTATTTTACTACAACACTTTTGTTTTATATTTGAGTCTTGGAAGTTTTTTACTACTGTAGCAACCTCTCCTTATCATGTTTTTGTGCCAAGTAAAGTCTCTATGGTAAAGTTGATGCTAGATTTGGATTGCTGCGCAGAAACAGATTTGCTGTCTGTCACGAATTCGCGCAGAAGTCTGTTGGTAACTCAGAAAAATCTGCAAATTTACGTGTGTGATCCTCAGATATGTACGCAACTTTCATTAGTTTTGAGTTTTTCCATTAGAGCAAGTTAAGTGCCCCTGCAAAATTCGTCTTTACGGACTGTTCTGTTTTTGACAGATTCTGCCTTTTATTTCGCATTGCCGCTTTTGCTATGTTGAATGAGTTTCTTTGTTCCATTAACTTTCAGAAGCTTTGTGCAATGTCCAGAAGTGTTAAGAATGATTGTGTCACCTCTGAATATGTGAATTTTTGATTATGCACTAACCCTCTAATGAGTTTGCTTGATGTTTGGTGTGGCAGAAGTTTTCAAGGGTCAAGAGAGGAGGATGATATATGATCAAGAAGAGTGAAAAGACTAAGCTTGGGGATGCCCCCGTGGTTCATCCCTGCATATTTCAAGAAGACTCAAGCGTCTAAGCTTGGGGATGCCCAAGGCATCCCCTTCTTCATCAACTTATCAGGTTTCTTCTATTGAAACTATATTTTTATTCGATCACATCTTATGTACTTTACTTGGAGCGTCTGTGTGCTTTTATTTTCGTTTTGTTATTTTCATTCTCTGAATAAGTTAATCCTTGTGTGGGAGAGAGACACGCTCCGCTTTTCCATATGAACACTAGTGTTCTTCGTTTATGCTTTTAATGTTCAAGGGCAAAAGTTGATCGCTTCACTTGTTGTTATTTTGTTGGAATCAGAAAATGCTTCATATGGTCTTGAATAATTTGATACTTGGCAATTGTTTGAGCTCTCATAGATCATGTTTAAGCTCTTGCATCATGTAGTTTAATCTAGTAGTGGAGAACTACTATAGAGCTTGTTGAAATTTGGTTTGCATGATTGGTCTCTCTAAGTCTAGATATTTTCTGGTAAAGTGTTTGAGCAACAAGGAAGACAGTGTAGAGTCTTATAATGCTTGCAATATGTTCTTATGTAAGTTTTGCTGTACCGGTTTATACTTGTGTTTTCTTCAAACAACCTTGCTAGCCCAAATCTTGTACTGAGAGGAAATGCTTCTCGTGCATCCAAAAACCTTGAGCCAAAACCCATGCCATTTGTGTCCACCATATCTACCTACTATGTGGTATTTTCTGCCATTCCAAGTAAATACTTCATGTGCTACCTTTAAACAATTCAAAAGCTATTATCTCTTATTTGTGTCAATGTTTTATAGCTCATGAGGAAGTATGTGGTGTTTTATCTTTCGATCTTGTCATTTACTTCTGACAGACTTTCACAATGGACTAGTGGCTCATCCGATTATCCAATAATTTTGCAAAAAGAGCTGGCAATGGGGTTCCCAGCCCCAATTAATTAACTTGCATTAATAATTCTCTTCACATGTTTTGCCCTGATCTATCAAGTAAGCAACTTAAATTTGCAAATAGACACTCCTCCATGGTATGTGAATGTTGGAAGGCACCCGAGGATTCGGTTAGCCATGGCTTGTGTAAGCAAAAGGTTGGGGGGAGTGTCATCTAATAAATAAAACTAAAGTACATGTGTAAACAAAAGAGAAGAGGATGATCTACCTTGCTGGTAGAGATAACGTCCTTCATGGGAGCCGCTCTTGAAAGTCCGGTTGATAAGGTAGTTAGAGTACCCATTACCATTCGTTGACAACAACAAACACCTCTCAAAATTTTACTTTTATGCTCTCTATATGATTTCAAAACTTGAAAAGCTCTAGCACATGATTTAATCCCTGCTTCCCTCTGCGAAGGGCCTATCTTTTACTTTATGTTGAGTCAGTTTACCCATTTCCTTCCATCTTAGAAGCAAACACTTGTGTCAACTGTGCATTGATTCTTACATACTTACTTATTTGCATTCATCATATTGCTCCATGTTGACAATTATCCATGAGATATACATGTTGAAGTTGAAAGCAATGTTGGGGGGATGACCCCTGGTATGCCAAAGGCATGCCAAACCGGATGGTCTTATCCATCAAGATACCGGTTAAATATTTATACCGAAGCTCAAGATAAGAGTTTGGCTAAGTAAGGCTAAGCCGGTATCCCCAAGAGGGGTATACCGGGACCGGATAGAAAGGATGCCGGAGACCGGAAGGAAGAGCATGTCGGCAGGACCAGTCAAAGATTCTCTTCAGAGCTAGAAGACAAGGGTGAGCTAAGCAAAGTGGCTTTAAACGAAGGCCTGAAGATAAAGAGGAGGATGACGGCCAAAGAAGCGGAGGACGTCGACCTCCTCGTTTAAAGAAGACCACGGCGTCATCTATGATTAAAGTAGCTTTGTAAAGTATCTTTGTAAAGTAGTTTGTCTAGTCAAAGATGCCATTAGGGTTTCTTGCCCCGTAAGCCACCCTGTCCCCTATATAAGGAGAGGGGAGCCCATTCATACGCGCGAACGTAGAGAGAGAAACCTTGTAAGCTCAAACCTGTAACCTGTGGAGATCAGTGAAGAGAATGATCTAGAGCGAGTTCTTCCTTGTGTCTTTCTTCTTCAACCTCTGGCCTTGGCCAAGTTCTTGAGAAAACCATCCGGAAGTTCATCCCATCTAGTCATAAACCCTCCCCCGAATCCTCTAGCGTCCAATCGGCCCCAAGATAAGCCATCCTATGGCATCTGTTTGTTCACCACGACGACAGTTGGCGCCCACCGTGGGGCACAAAGTGGCGCTTGCTGGAGTTCATATTCGGGCGGGCATCCTCGACATCAACGGCGAGCGCACGGTGTCCGCGCTCGTGCAACGCATCTACAACATAGACTTCATCAACGACAACGCAGGCTGCTTCGCCAACGGCGGCAAGTTCCCGCAGAACGGCCGCACCATCGAGTTCGGTAGCATCCGCGTCTATTTCGGCACCGTTCCTGTGCGCCAGCGCCTCTCGCCGGTGCTGGTGGCGCCGGATCCGCCAAGGTGGCTGTGTGCTGGCCGCGCCGCCGGCAGCGTGGAGGTCATGATGGCTGGTGCGGTCAACACCGGCAAAGGAGCTGTGGAGGAAGGAGATGAACGTGCGGCATCGACCCGCCCGGCAAAACCGCCGCTGGAGCGTGACGCAGGCGTCGCGGGAGCATCTTCAGCGCCACCGGAAACCCCTCTTCAAGCGGCGACGCACACGCTGGCCACGCCCATCGCGCAGAACATCGACCCGGCAAAGGCTCAGGAGGAGCTGGAGGCCACGCGCAAGGCCCTGCTTACCGGTGGCGCCGACATCATCCGGGCGCAGCGCGAGCTGAACCTAACCCTACGTGAGTACAACGCAGCCCATGGCTTTGCTTCGCTTAGTGCTCATGCTGCTAGGATACCGGAAAACCGGCTTAAGGCTCGCAATCTAGATCGGGATTTGCGCAAAGAAGTTCTTGCTGGCAAAAGTGCATACGTATTCCGTGAGCATTGTAGAAAAGCCTAAGTACAGAGTAGCCCGGATAAAACTATAAAAGCCGCTAAAGCTGCAGTAGAACTATGTGAATCGCTTTCGGAGATGAGTTGGCAAAGCAAGCAAGAGCGTGTTAAAGAGCTGCTGAAAACTATCGAGCAGCAAAATGCCGAAGCAGCTAGCTAAGCTGAACGAGGCAGTGGCCTCAAAATCCGCGCGTTCAACAAAGAATGCCGGAAGCAAGTCCCATGGGCAGGCATCGTCCCCCCATCCGGACAAAAGAAGGGAAAGAGAAAAGAACGCACGGCAGATGACTGTGTATGATCCGGTCCTTGCTGAAAAGCAAAAAGCCGGGCAACAAGATGCCGGTAGAAAAAGCCAAGGGGCAGATCGGGGCTACGCCAAGGGAGGCTATGCCGGAAACAATCATGCCGGTAGATATGAAACCGGGCAAAACTATCGAGCCGCAAGAGTGGCATATATCGATGAAGAAATGCCACCACCAGGGTACCGGCAGGCAAGAGCCGCGAAACCGGAAGGATATGACGAATCAGATTCCGAGGTGGAACGAACCAAGGCACGCCGGAACCCTTTGGGGGAACGGCTGGGGGAAAGATATTTACCAAGCCAGGATGCGAGGCACGGGCTGGACAGAGTGTATCTCTCTGAGATGATTGAATCTGAGGGACCTCCTGGTCCAAAGTGCTTTGGCCCACGAATCATGAGGGAAGAGCCACCGGTGCGCAATTTCCAGTTGCCCCGGGATACAAAAACATATGACGGCACAACTAAGCCGGAAGATTGGTTGGCGGACTATGTCACTGCTGTTTATGTAGCAGGTGGTGGAGTAAACCGGCGTTGGGCGGTAAGAATCATACCGTCCTATCTGGTAGGACCTGCGCGGATCTGGCTTAACAACTTACCGGCAGGAAGTATTAATGGATGGTTGGACTTTGAGGAGGCTTTTGTGAGCAACTTCAGTAGCACTTACAAGAGGCCAAAGCGGCCCCAACAGCTCGCTCTGTGCCAGCAGCGTACAGGAGAAACAGACCGGGATTATCTTACCCGGTGGAAATCAATGAGAAATACGTGTGAAGGAGTGATTGAAGCACAAGCGATTGCTTGGTTCAGTCAAGGATGCCGGAGGGGATCACCATTGTGGCAAAGGCTGCAGAGGAATATGCCAAGCACATTGGCAGAAATGATGCGAGTGGCGGAAAATTATGCGTTGGGAGACCCAATGCAACCGGCAGTACAAGCTGAGCCGGAGCAGTCGAATCCGCCCCAGCAGCGACAAGAGCAATACCGGGACAACCGGAACAACAAAAGAAGGGAAGATTTCCCGGATCGAAGATATGCGCCGCAGCAAGTTGCTGCTGTGCAAGAAAATTATGATGCCAGCGGCAGCCAGAGACAGAAAACCGGATCGCAGCCATGTGCGGGTCCTAAGAAGCAATGGGTCGAGAAGAAACCCTGGGGCCAGAAAAAGAATTGGCAAGAGCCTGTGAAATACACCATGGAAGCCCCCATGGACCAACCTTGCCGATGGCACACGCCGAACCCGGATCACCCCTCAAACCATCTGACGAAGGATTGTTCTTGGACTAAGTACTTAATGCAAAAAGGGGCAGTGAAGGATGCACAATGACAAGGGTGCTCCACGATGTTGCCGCCGCCGCAAGATATGCTGCGCCAACAGCAACTACCACCACCACCACCGCTTACTGGAGCAAATGCTTTACCGGTACAGCCTCAGCCAAACAGGCAACAATACCAGCAAGTTAACCGGGTGGAGGAAAATCGTGATCAACCACCGCCACCGGCACCTTTGGGCCGGAATGTTTACGAAGATCCACATTTGTGCATGGTTGTCTTTGTCACCGAACCAAACGACAGGCAGAGCGTGCATCGCCTTTCCATGGAAGTGAACGCGGTGATGCCGGCAGTACCCAAGTACATGCTATGGTCAGATCAGGAAATCACCTGGTCATTCAAGGATCACCCCAAAATCATGGCAAATCCGGGCGGATACGCTCTTGTTGTGGACCCAATCATGAAGGGGCCGGAAACTCGGGTAAAGTTCAGCAAGGTGCTGATTGACAACGGCAGCAGCATAAACATCATGTACAAGCATACCATGCGTACACTGGGCATAACAGAGAATATGCTGCAGCCAACTCGTACAACTTTCCATGGGATCGTGCCGGGTTTGTCTTGTCACTACTAGAAAACAGCTTATCAGTGGCGCACCACTATTGGCTATCAGTGGCGCACCTCCGGTGCGCCACTGCTAACTGTTAGCAGTGGCGCACCAGTGATGCGCCATTAGTAAGCCAAATAACAGTGGCGCACCACCTTGTGCGCCACTGCTAATAGTACACGGGTGCGCCACTAATGCCTTGTAGGGATGCGCCACTAGTATCTTTAGCACATGTGTTGAAGCTGACAAGGTGCGCCACTAGTCCAGCTGTGTGTACGCCACGGACTGCCTAGATTTAAATGGTCAACGTGGGCCTAGGTGGCAGATGGTGTTGCAGGTGCTAGATCTGGATGTTGAATCATTAATAAAAAAAGCCACTTTTATGTTATTATAAATCAGAACTATTACAGGACCCAAATAAAAAATACACCCAAATTTCCTAAACTTTACAACAAGGACCCTAAATCTTTTTCTAAAAAGCAATCAAATCCATGGAGGAGCTCCACCGCCGGATGCCGCTCAGTGGTCCTGCTCGTGGCGGAGCTCCTCCGGCAGATGCCGCTCAGCTCCTCTGGTCCTGCTCGTGGAGGAGCTCCTCGTCGCAGACGTAGGAGAGCGCGGTGGCCAGGATGGCAGGTCGACGGTGAGCGCGCTGGACTCGAAGACGGTTGGCCGTGGCGAGCGCGCTGGACTCGGCGGCGGCGGCCGTGGCGAGGGCGCTGGACTCGGCGGCGGCGGCCGTGGCGAGCGCGCTGGACTCGGCGGCGGCGGCCGTGGCGAGGGTGCTGGTCCTGCTCCTGCTCGTCTGCGACGGGGGGAGGAGCAGCGCGGCGGTGTCACGCTGGTGGGAGGCGGCGACGAACGTCTCCGTCGTCTCCGAGGCGACGACGAGCACGAGGAGGCGAAGGCCGCGAGTGCACGCGCGGTGAGCTCGGCCGCCGCCATGGAGAGCCAGTGCGGATGGAGGGGCGGAGATGCGGCGAGGCTCAGGCAGGCCCGGCCGGCGGCGCGGTGTAACGGCCCAGGGTAGGACCCCTAATAGATTTGTTTGTTCTTTTTATTTTGTGCATCATCATGGCATCATGCATCATATCATCCACAAGATTTTTATCAAATAAAAATTATTTTTAATAAAAACTATTTCTTGTTTCCCCCTCATATGGTTCTATAAAAACCCTCCCTTCTCCTTTTCTTATTTTAGTTAAAACCAAAACCAAATATTTTTCGGACTAGCAAAATTATTCTAAAACCAAAATCTCATTTTTGCAAATTTGTCAAAACCTTCCTCTCATCTTATTCTTTGGCCGGAAGAATTCATCAAGAAAAAAAAGGAAGAAGGAGAAAAGAGAAGAGAAGAAGAGACAGCAACCAGATCACTCCATGTCGCCACCAAATGTCATCGTGCTTGTTTTCTTTTCACCGTAGACTTATCCTTGTACTCTCTCAAGCCCAACTCCCTCCAACGGAAAAGCCCACCAACACTGCAGCTTCTTCTTCCTGTGTACGGACGTGCATCCGTGCTCCTGCACGTCCCTGTCTTGCCGATGGACGGTAGCCTCGACGCTTCCTCCTCTCTATAAAATCCACCAACGCCTGTCCCATCGCCCTAGCTGCCCTAGTCTTCCTCCTCTCCAGCCGCCGCCACACCATCTCCTCCTCCTCTCTGTTTCTCCACCAACATCCACCGAGAAACCACCGCCGTCTACCCCGGCCAACCTTCTTCCTCGTCTCCGGCGACCTCCTACGCCCCTGCTTCTCATCACCGACCACCCCTGGCATTTGCTTCTTCTCGGATAGGAACGTGAAGTGGTGTTGTGAGATACGACAAGATCTTCTGCAGCTTTTCACAGGCGAGCCCTCTCTCTTCACCTACTCTCCTCGCATTGCTATCCTTATGTTGCGCTTCTCTATCGAGTCACGTCTCCTATTCCACTTGTTTACCATAATAATCCTATATGTATCATTCCTTAACCATAGCCGTTGCTTGATGTTTGAGCCTTGCGAGTCGTAGGCGTGTTTAGGCTCTGTTGTTTATCTCGATCTGTTATCGGGATATGTTGGGTTTGGGAGGTTATCACATGCTATATCAGTTGTTGGAGATACTCATGCTTTACTTTATTGTTAACAACTAAAATTGTAAGCAGAGGCATCTGTGAGCCCCTTTGCGAAAGCATCGGAACTTTGACTTGCTAATGTCCCCTAGGACCCGAGTTCTTGTTATCTGTTCCGAGATTGAGCGCTCTACCCGTACGTGGGGGAGTGGGACCCCCATCACCCACTACCTTTCCTCGAGTCTGTTTATTGGGAGCCACAACCTTGGTTTTATTTGCTCATATGCACGATGCACGATTTACTTCATGTTGCCTTCGGGTGTTTACTTCTGTACTGTACTCATAACGCGGATAGACTTATCCTGTGCCTGGTCGTTAGTGCCCGCCTGGACTATGTCGCAAACCTCTGGGTCCGTATCGGAGTACGGCCGGACTTCGTCACGGGTAGCTTAGTTGGGTGGCTCCCATTAAATTTTCTCTTGCATTGGGAACGGTCTTGATGTGAGACTCCACCTGTAGTAAGTGGGTTCGAGCATGCGTATGGTTACATTTGGGCAACCCCTGCAGGGTGTACATCTTATCGATAAGCCGTGTCCGCGGTTATGGACGACTTGGAATTGTATAGCTTGATCATAGAACAACTTACACCGTTATCTTGTTGCTAATAATCTGATAATAACTTGCGTAGTAATATAGCATTACTACAACCGATACCTAATAAAACTTGTCCACCGTTGAGTGCCTTTTACATTGCCTCTTCGCTTTGTTGAAGGGGATATGTGTAATCGAGTCAGGGTTATGTTTGTGCAGTATTTATCTTACCTTGTGCGCTCTCTTATCTCCTCTCGAGTAGACGGATGTTGTAGTGTGTCTCTATTGGTTATAGTTTTGTCTGCAGCTAAACCTACCATATAGCCCCGAGCGATATATATATATTCGCCGGCGAGCATAGCCATTTCTAGTCTCGCTAAGTACGTGCCGGAGTTCGTTCCTTGGTACTTACTCTCGCCTTTTCCCTTTCTCTTTTGCTTCCTCCCTTTTGTTGGCAACCGATGGCCCGACTTTGACAGGTACGAGATGACGACGTTAGCAAGGTTACCCTTCCGGCTTGGCCTGGGCAGGGTTATGGACGCCACTGGTTATCTTCAGGACTCTTAGTCCAATTTGTATCTTGTCCGTACTCGGACGTATTTGATCTTCGGTATGATTTGGATCTTTGTATTGTATATTTGTATCTTGGCTCGTTGGAGTCGTTGTTGTAATATATGTTTCTTGTGGGCTCTATTGTAATCCTGTTGTAATGTTACCGCTCGTGTTAATTCCTCAAGCATCACGTGTGTGATTCGTCGCGCACGTCGTGTCGGAGGGCGTCTCTGAATCGATATCGTGCGGATTTCGGCGGGATCGCTGGAATCCTCATGGTACCGGTTTCGGGGCGTCACAACTTGGTATCAGAGCTCAGGTTGACGATACCCCTCTAGTCTAGCCTGTAGGATAACCTTGCCAACGGACGTTGTTGTGTCTAGTGTCAAAACCTATTTTCTAAAATTCGTTGGATAGACCTGATTAGTTCTGATTTTTCTCCTTACCTGCATTCTTTCTCTTCTTAACTTTACGAGTTTTGAGTCTTCTCTCTTATCTGAGTTTTCTGAGTCTTAGGTTCCAACGCGGGTTGGACGATCTTGCCTTATCCTATTAGGTCCGATCTTCGGAGGATCCGATAGAAGCACATCATCAACAGCGGAACAACGACTTCTTGTTAGTGGTGTCGACCGTTCAGCATGGAGCAAGAACTCTTGTTGGTGGTGTCGAGAAGATCAACACTTCGCCCGAAGAACGTTCCACGCCAAGGTCGGGTGAAGATCAAACCTGCGCCAGAAGAACCGATAGTGCACCTCTCTCCCCCGTACCCCGACGTGGAACCTCGGGGCGAGGTCCCTTGTTAGTGGTGTCGATTGTAACGGCCCAGGGTAGGACCCCTAATAGATTTGTTTGTTCTTTTTATTTTGTGCATCATCATGGCATCATGCATCATATCATCCACAAGATTTTTATCAAATAAAAATTATTTTTAATAAAAACTATTTCTTGTTTCCCCCTCATATGGTTCTATAAAAACCCTCCCTTCTCCTTTTCTTATTTTAGTTAAAACCAAAACCAAATATTTTTCGGACTAGCAAAATTATTCTAAAACCAAAAAACTAGTTTTGCAAATTTGTCAAAACCCTCCTCTAATCCTATTCTTTGGCCGGAAGAATTCTGCAAGAAAAAAAGAGAAGAAGGAGAAAAGAGAAGAGAAGAAGAGACAGACAACTAGATCACTCCATGTCGCCACCAAATGTCATCGTGCTTGTTTTCTTTTCACCGTAGACTTATCCTTGTACTCTCTCAAGCCCATGCCCCTCCAACGAAAAATCCCACCAACACCACCTGTGCAGCTTCTTCTTCCTTTGTACGGACGTGCATCCGTGCCTCTGCACGTCCCTGTCTTGCCGATGGACGGTAGCCTCGACGCTTCCTCCTCTCTATAAAATCCACCAACGCCTGTCCCATCGCCCTAGCTGCCCTAGTCTTCCTCCTCTCCAGCCGCCGCCACACCATCTCCTCCTCCTCTCTGTTTCTCCACCAACATCCACCGAGAAACCACCGCCGTCTACCCCGGCCAACCTTCTTCCTCGTCTCCGGCGACCTCCTACGCCCCTGCTTCTCATCACCGACCACCCCTGGCATTTGCTTCTTCTCGGATAGGAACGTGAAGTGGTGTTGTGAGATACGACAAGATCTTCTGCAGCTTTTCACAGGCGAGCCCTCTCTCTTCACCTACTCTCCCTCGCATTGCTATCCTTATGTTGCGCTTCTCTATCGAGTCACGTCTCCTATTCCACTTGTTTACCATAATAATCCTATATGTATCATTCCTTAACCATAGCCGTTGCTTGATGTTTGAGCCTTGCGAGTCGTAGGCGTGTTTAGGCTCTGTTGTTTATCTCGATACTGTTATCGGGATATGTTGGGTTTGGGAGGTTATCACATGCTATATCGGTTGTTGGAGATACTCATGCTTTACTTTATTGTTAACAACTAAAATTGTAAGCGAGAGGCATGCGCGGAGCCCCTTTGCGAAAGCATCGGAACTTTGACTTGCTAATGTCCCCTAGGACCCGAGTTCTTGTTATCCGTTCCGAGATTGAGCGCTCTACCCGTACGTGGGGAGTGGGACCCCCATCACCCACTACCTTTCCTCGAGTCTCGTTTATTGGGAGCCACAACCTTGGTTTTATTTGCTCATATGCACGATGCACGATTTACTTCATGTTGCCTTCGGGTGTTTACTCACTATCGTACTCATAACGCGGATAGACTTATCCTCGTGCCCGGTCGTTAGTGCCCGCCTGGACTATGTCGCAAACCTGCGGGTCCGTATCGGAGTACGGCCGGACTTCGTCACGGGTAGCTTAGTTGGGTGGCTCCCATTAAATTTTCTCTTGCATTGGGAACGGTCTTGATGTGAGACTCCACCTGTAGTAAGTGGGTTCGAGCATGCGTATGGTTACATTTGGGCAACCCCCGCAGGGTGTACATCTTATCGATAAGCCGTGTCCGCGGTTATGGACGACTTGGAATTGTATAGCTTGATCATAGAACAACTTACACCGTTATCTTGTTGCTAATAATCTGATAATAACTTGCGTAGTAATATAGCATTACTACAACCGATACCTAATAAAACTTGTCCACCGTTGAGTGCCTTTTACATTGCCTCTTCGCTTTGTTGAAGGGGATATGTGTAATCGGCTGGGTTATGTTTGTGCAGTATTTATCTTACCTTGTGCGCTCTCTTATCTCCTCTGAGTAGACGGATGTTGTAGTGTGTCTCTATTGGTTATAGTTTTGCTGCAGCTAAACCTACCATATAGCCCCAGGCGATATATATATATTCGCCCGGCGAGCATAGCCATTTCTAGTCTCGCTAAGTACGTGCCAGAGTTCGTTCCTTGGTACTTACTCTCGCCTTTTCCCTTTCTCTTTTGCTTCCTCCCTTTTGTTGGCAACCGATGGCCCGACTTTGACAGGTACGAGATGACGACGTTAGCAAGGTTACCCTTCCGGCTTGGCCTGGGCAGGGTTATGGACGCCACTGGTTATCTTCAGGACTCTTAGTCCAATTTGTATCTTGTCCGTACTCGGACGTATTTGATCTTCTGTATGATTTGGATCTTTGTATTGTATATTTGTATCTTGACTCGTTGGAGTCGTTGTTGTAATATATGTTTCTTGTGGGCTCTATTGTAATCCTGTTGTAATGTTACCGCTCGTGTTAATTCCTCAAGCATCACGTGTGTGATTCGTCGCGCACGTCGTGTCGGAGGGCGTCTCTGAATCGATATCGTGCGGATTTCGGCGGGATCGCTGGAATCCTCATGGTACCGGTTCCGGGGCGTCACACGCGGCTTGAGGGGCGGAGGTGCAGCGAGGTTCGCCAGCCGGCGGCTGTCGGTGGGGAGGGTCGGCCTGGGTGGGAGGGTTGGCTGTCGGTGGGAGGGTTGGTACTGCTCGTGAAGAAAGAAAGAAGGGGCTCTTTCTGTCTGTAGGACGCGCACATGGCTCGTAGTCGTAGTGGAGCGATGTGACTTAATTATTGGAGAGAGAAGACCGTGCGCACACGACGACTGAATTATTGGACAGCAAGGACCAGGGCGAGTCGCGCACTGCATCTAACCATGCGCTACACATATCTAACACACCAGTGCCGCACAATCTTATAGTGCGCTATTGGTATGTCCGATAACTATGATGAAAATGAGGCCTACCCCTCCCAAGCTTACTAGTGGAGCACCTCTTATTGGTGCGCCACTGCTATCTCCTATAGCAGTGGCGCACCAGTAAGAGGTGCGCCACTGCTAAGTTTAGGGGAGGGATGAGATCTGGTCGACCTTTAGTAATGGTGCATCGTAGAAGAGGTGCGCCACTACTATATTTGTAATAGTGGCCCACGACTTTCTGGTGCGCCACTGCTAAGTAGTAGTGGCGCATTGCCTTCATGGTGCGCCACTAACATCCATCTTACGGCTAGGCCTTTTCCTAGTAGTGTGTGCTCCAATAGGAAAAGTTCGGGCTGATGTATCGTTTGGAGGACGTGACAATTGTCGTGTTGAAAACATTGAGTTCGAGGTGGTGGACTTAGATAGTCCTTACCATGCGTTGCTGGGAAGACCGGCATTGGCGGCTTTCATGGCCTCAACCCATATGGCTTACCTCAAGATGAAGATGCCGGCACCTCGCGGACCCTTGACCGTGGTGGGAAACTATAAAGTCTCGATGGAAACCGCTTCCGCCGGATCAAACCTGGCAGAATCACTGGTGATAGCGGAGGAAAAGAAAAGAATGCAAACTGTCATTGCGCTGGCTCAGTCCTCAAAGTTGAGCTTAGCGGCAATGAGTGGGAACTTGGCCTCACCGGCATTCAAGCCGACAAACGAGACAAAGGACATTGTGCTGGATCCGGCTTACCCAGAGCGTACCATTCGTATCGGTGCCGGCCTCAGTCAAGCATAGGAAAGCGCGCTCGTCAGCTTCCTCCGTGAGAATCGGAACATTTTTGCCTGGTCAACTGATGAATTGGTAGGAGTTCCGAGGGAGCTGGCTGAGCACTCTCTAAACGTCCGGAAGGATGCCAAACCGGTGAGACAACCTTTGCGCCGGTTTGCAGAAGATAGGAGGAAAATCATTGGAGAAGAAGTGACAAAGCTGTTGGTTGCCGGTTTCATCGTGGAGGTCACGCACACGGAGTGGCTGGCTAATCCGGTGATGGTCGAGAAGAAAAAAGATGAGAACCTGGAGGCACAAGCTCCAAAGGTGTGGCGCATGTGCATCGACTACACCAACCTCAACAAGGCTTGCCCAAGAGATCCTTTCCCTTTGCCCAGAATCGATCAAGTGATTGATTCTACTGCTGGGTGTGAGTTGTTGTCTTTCCTGGATGCATATTCCGGCTTCCACCAAATCCCTCTGAAAAAGGAAGATCAAATAAAAACTGCGTTCATTACCCCGCACGGGGCTTATTGCTATGTTACAATGCCTTTTGGTTTGCGCAACGCTGGTGCAACGTACCAGCGCTGTATGCAAAAATGCTTGTTTGATCAAATCGGAAAGAATGTGCATGTCTATGTGGACGATATCGTGATAAAAACTAAGGTAAAAGACACCTTAATCGATGACATCCGGCAAACATTTGACAACCTAAGGCGGTTCCGGATGAAACTCAATCCAGCAAAGTGCACTTTCGGTGTCCCTGCCGGTAAACTACTCGGTTTCCTTGTGTCAAGCCGGGGAATTGAGGTGAATCCGGTAAAGATCCGGGCAATAGAAAGAATGACAATACCACGAGAACTCAAGGATGTGCAAAAGTTTACCGGAAGCTTGGCGTCGCTAAGCCGGTTCATAAGCAGGCTAGGAGAAAAGGCCTTGCCGCTTTATGCCCTAATGAAAAAATCCGATACCTTCGTCTGGACCCCTCAGGCAGACGCAGCATTTAAAGAGCTAAAAACAATGCTAGTTACCGCACCAATACTGGCCTCACCTTTGGAAAGGGAACCTATGCTGCTCTATATAGCGGCAACAAACCGGGTGGTTAGCGTTGCGGTTGTGGTGGAAAGAGAAGAGGAAGGAAAAACCGTGCAAAGACCGGTATACTACCTGAGCGAGGTGCTCTCCTCCTCAAAACAGAACTACCCACACTTCCAAAAGATGACTTATGGCGTGTTCATGGCCGCCACGAAGCTCAAGCATTACTTTGAGGAGCACCCCATGAAGGTGGTGAGTGAGGCACCCATCTCCGATATCATGGGCAACAAGGACGTCAGCGGCCGGATTGCAAAATGGGCAATTCAGCTATCACCATATGTACCAGTATATGAAAGAAGAGATGCCATAAAATCGCAAGCTTTAGCTGATTTCTTGGTCGATTGGGCGGAGATACAATACAAGCCGCCAGAACACAAGATAGAATACTGGAAGATGCACTTTGACGGATCCAAACTCAAGGAGGGTCTGGGTGCCGGTGTGGTGCTCACCTCACCTAAAGGAGATCACCTCCGGTATGTTCTACAGGTGCACTTCAGGGCATCAAACAATGTCGCTGAGTACGAAGCTCTGATACATGGGCTTAAGGTCGCAAAAGAAATCGGAGCGCTCCGGATCATTTGCTACGGCGATTCAGATCTGGTGGTGCAGCAGTGTTCCGGAGATTGGGATGCAAAAGATGCCAACATGGCCTCATACCGGTTTCATGTGCAAAAGATTGCCGGCTTCTTCGAAGGGTGTGAGTTTCACCATGTGCCGCGGGCTGAAAATGAAGCCGCAGATGCTCTATCCAAGCTGGGCTCATCGAGGCAAGAAATTCCCCCCCGGAATAGCCTTGGCACACTTAAGAGTTCCGTCGATCAAACCAAGTCCGGAATCGGAGTCAATTTTCGTACCGGAATCACACGTGGTGCCGATGGATATCGATGAAGGAAACTCGGGGACTGTTCCAGCGAACCCGAGGACTCCACCGGTAAGCTCGGGGACTGCGGTACCCATACCGGCAGAGGTAACGCTCGTGGACAATATGGACATAGACATGCCGGTGTTTGTGGTTAGAGAAGCGCCATCTTGGGTTAAACCTATTAAGGAATTCCTGATCAACGGCACCTTGCCGGTTGACGAAAATGAGTCCAGAAGGATACAGAGGAGGTCCAAAGCTTACACTATCATCAATGGTGAGGTATACAAAAGAAGTGTTACCGGTGTCCTCCAAAGATGTGTGGAGCCGGAAGAGGGAAGAGAAATGCTTGAGGAAATTCACCGAGGAGAATGCGGGCACCACGCCTCGTCAAGGGCACTGGTGGCAAAAGTGTTCCGGCATGGATTCTATTGGCCAACGGCTTTGGAGAATGCGGAGGATATGGTAAGAAAATGCAATGGGTGCCAGAGGTACGCCTCGTCAAACGCCCCCGGCTTGAGGAAGTCGGTGATCTTGAGGGTCGCAGGCGGCGGCTTGGGCGCAGTCGCGGGAGGTCCTTGGGTTGGTGGAGGCGTTGGCGTGGCCCCGGCTGCCTCAGGAACAGAGGTTTCCGGCGGCGGCGTTGGTGTAGAGGTTGCCGGCACGGAAGTTTCCGGCGCGGTCTTGGAGGAAGTCTTCTTCTTTTTCTTCTTTTCAAGGACGGGAGGAACCGAAGGTTCCGCCCGCCCGGCAGGTTCTTTTCCGGCGCCCATGTTGCTGGCGCCGGTGTCTTGGGTCTCAGGAGGGGAGGCAAGGTCCTCCTCCGCGCGGAGATCTGGTGGTGTAGGGGCCGCGCGCCCCGAACTTGTGGTGCCTCCCAGAGGGGAGGCAGAGGTGGTGCCGGCACCAGACGGTGCCGGGCTTGAGTGAGGAGGAGGAGTTGAGGTCCCGGCGAGAACCGCGAGCCCTCAGGCCTGGAGCCGAGCTTGAGCGCGGGGCTGAAAAGGAGAAAAGGAAAAGATTGGGAAAAAAGCAACCGGAAAGGATCTTGGTGAAAACGAAACAAGCAGAAAAGTGGGGCCTTACCCGGTAGAGGTCGGCATCTGTTTGCCCTTGTGGCGCCTCACAGCTACGACCTTACCCGCGAGAGGTTCGGTCCGGAAGTGTTTGGCTGGAGGAGCTTGGCTGGAGCCGGCGTCAGAAGCCGGAGTCTTGTTTTTCTTGCCCTGGGCCATGAGTTTCTCCACAAACTCTTGGCCCGCCTCGGCCTGCAGGGGGGCGACGTGCTCATGGACCTGTGGGTTGGGGTTGTCTGAGGGAACATCTACAGAAGAACGATAACACAAGAATATGAGAGGTATAAAAGGAGAGCTACCTCTAAGATGGTCAATTCATCAGACGAACCGGCGGGTTCCGGCGGAGACTTGCCGAGGCGCCCGGCTGGAGTCCGGCCCATCTTCAGGTCTCGCCAAAAAATGACGGGGTCAGGGTCAAACTTGTCGAGACCGCGCTTCCGGCAACGGCCTCGCCGGTCAGATTCGATGCCGGGGAAACGGTCCTTGGCCTGAAAGAACAAAAGAGAAAAAAGGGGTTAACCGCAATGAAAGCTTCCGGTGAACCGACCCGAGTTGCGTAATTTCTTACTTCTTGGGTCGGAGGGTTAGTAGAGCTAAGAGGCCGGAGGCCCCATTCCCAATCTTCCGGCATGGAGGTCTGGCAGATCTGCCTGTCCTTAAGGACAACATCCTTCTTGCTGAGAGGAAGTCCGGTGATCTTGGTAGGATCGCCGGGGCCATACATCTCGCACATCTTGTGGGCGCGGCGCTTAAGAGGAAGCACCCGGCGCGAGATGAAAGTGCGGATGATATCATCGGAGCAGATGTTGGTGTCCTTCATCTGCTGTTTCATGAAGCGTATAATCCGGTTTGTCTCATTGTGAGACTCCTTCGGATTGTAGCTCCAATTGGTCTTTGTGGGCGGCGCCGGATCAAAAGGAGGCAGATCAATAAGATCTGCGGCGCCGTTGTTCTTAATATAAAAGAAGGTCCCTTGCCATAACCGGCATGACTCGAGACCGGAAAACTTGAAGAAGGGGCTCCCTTGACGAGAGCCAATGATGCAAGACCCGCATTGTACGGGGGGTTGGGTTTAGGAATGTCTAAGCCCTGAACGGAATTAATCCGAAGGGCGAAGAATCGAGCAAACGTCTCGCGAGTGGGACGAATGCCGATATAAGCCTCCATGAAGGTGGCATAGCAGGAGAGGTAGAAAATGGCGTTGCCGGGAAGGTGGTGAGGTTGGAGTTTGTAAAAGTCAAGGAAACTCCGGAAAAAAGAGGAGACAGGGAGGCCGAAGCCGCGCTCGAAATGAGCAAGGAAGACGACGCGCTCGCCGGGGTTAGGCACCAGTTCGATCTCGTCGCCGGGAAGCCGGCAGGTTACTCCTTCCGGAATCCTCCGGGACCGGTATAGCCAGTCAATCTCGTATTCACTAACGTTGGAGCCCATCCAGGCTCCGCGAGTGATATCGGAAGAGTCAGCGCCGGAAGCTTGGCTAGAGCTACCGGCATCTTGCTCTTGGCCGCCGTCGGTTTCCATCTGGGCTAGATCTGCGCTAACCCCGTCAGAGGCGCGACTTTTCGGATTACTGGAGGAGGAAGTGGAAAGGTACTGCTCGGAAGACATGCGGATTTGAGGAGCCCTGATATCTACTCGAAAAAACAGATTTCCCAAGCACTACCCCCGCGCGAAGATCTACGAAAGAGAGAAAAAGCAACAGAAAAGAGGAAGTAAATACGCAAGCAACTCAAGATCCGAAGAGCAAGAAAAAGAGGGGTAAATCCAGATTAAGCCTAACCTGGGGCGGCGGAGTCGCGGAGGAGGAAGTTCGCCGGAGGTTGGGTGAACTTGCCGTGGGCGAAGAAGTCCGTCGACGGCGAGGAGGAAAGGAGCTCGAGGAAGCGAGAATGTCGCGGCCGCGGAAGCAGCACCGCAGAAGCTCTTCGCGCGACGAAGTCCGGCGGCGTCCGGCGGAGCACTAGCGTGGGTTAGCCGGGCGGCGGAGCTCGAGCAGCGAAAGGAGCGGCGAAGACGCAAGGAGCGAGGAGCACTTGTGCGCGATGAACTGGCGAATGCGAGAAAAGGAAGGAGAAGGGGCGGTTTTGCCTTATAAAGGAAGAGAGAGAAGTGGGCCAAAACTGCTGAACCGCGGCGGTTCGGGCCATGGGCCGCGACGGTTCACTCCACGGGCTGCCACGTGGTGCAGCGATACACGCGAAACCGCGAGAGGCCACAGGGAGGGACACACGGATCCAGAGAAGTGGTTGGGATCCGCTGAGGAGCAATTAATGCGCGCGCGGAAGCCGAACGGAAGTGACCCCTGACACTGGCGCGTCAGTCACAGTGCGCATGTCACTGACAGGTGCAGGACCCGATATATTCTCGACTTCGCCGAGGAAGTATTTAAAGACCGAGATGCCGGAAGATGAGCTGCCGGAAAATGCCTTGCAAAGAGAGAGGGCATGAGTCCGGGCAGAGATGCCGGAGCTAAGCTGAGCGCCGGATAAATTAAACCGGTATACAAGAACATGGGAACCTGGCATGGTCTGTTGGATAGAATCCGCCAGACCATACCAGCTTCGGGGACTAATGTTGGGGGGATGACCCCCGGTATGCCAAAGGCATGCCAAACCGGATGGTCTTATCCATCAAGATACCGGTTAAATATTTATACCGAAGCTCAAGATAAGAGTTTGGCTAAGTAAGGCTAAGCCGGTATCCCCAAGAGGGGTATACCGGGACCGGATAGAAAGGATGCCGGAGACCGGAAGGAAGAGCATGTCGGCAGGACCAGTCAAAGATTCTCTTCAGAGCTAGAAGACAAGGGTGAGCTAAGCAAAGTGGCTTTAAATGAAGGCCTGAAGATAAAGAGGAGGATGACGGCCAAAGAAGCCGGAGGACGTCAGCCTCCCTGTTTAAAGAAGACCCCGGCGTCATCTATGATTAAAGTAGCTTTGTAAAGTATCTTTGTAAAGTAGTTTGTCTAGTCAAAGATGCCATTAGGGTTTCTTGCCCTATAAGCCACCCTCTCCCCTATATAAGGAGAGGGGGAGCCCATTCATACGCGCGGAACGTAGAGAGAGAAAAACCTTGTAAGCTCAAACCTGTAACCTGTGGAGATCAGTGAAGAGAATGATCTAGAGCGAGTTCTTCCTTGTGTCTTTCTTCTTCAACCTCTGGCCTTGGCCAAGTTCTTGAGGAAACCATCCGGAAGTTCATCCCATCTAGTCATAAACCCTCCCCCGAATCCTCTAGCGTCCATTCGGCCCCAAGATAAGCCATCCTATGGCATATGTTTGTTCACCACGACGACAAGCAACTGCTGAAACTTATATCTTCCTTTGTGTTGCTTCGATGCCTTTACTTTGAATTTATTGCTTTATGAGTTAACTCTTATGCAAGACTTTTTGATGCTTGTCTTGAAAGTACTATTCATGAAAAGTTTTGCTATATGATTCATTTGTTTAGTCATCATCTTTTGTTAGCAATCTTTTGCTTCAGATCACTCTATCCATGTCATATGCTTTACAATAATGTTGATCAAGATTATGATGGTAGCATGTCACTTTAGAAATTATTTGTGTTATCGTTTACCTACTCGAGGGCGAGTAGGAACTAAGCTTGGGGATGCTGATACGTCTCCAACGTATCTATAATTTCTGATGTTCCATGCTTGTTTTATGACAATACCTACATGTTTTGTTCACACTTTATATAGTTTTGATGCGTTTTCCGGAACTAACCTATTGACGAGATGCCGAAGTGCCAGTTCATGTTTTCTGCTGTTTTTGGTTTCAGAAATCCTAGTAAGGAAATATTCTCGGAATTGGACAAAATTAATACCCAGCATCTTATAATTGCACGGAGCTTCCAGAACACCGAAGAGGGGCCAGAGGAGGGCCACAGGCCCACCACACAAGGTGGCGGCGCGGCCCAGGGGGGGGCACGCCCCCTGTTGTCTGGCTGCCCCGTCAGCCTTCCGACTCCGTTTCTTCGCCTATATAAGTCGTCTAGACCTAAAACTTCGACACAAAAAAGCCACGGTACGAGAAAAGTTCCAGAGCCGCCGCCATCGCGAAGCCAAGATCTGGGGGACAGGAGTCTCTGTTCCGGCACGCCGCCGGGACGGGGAAGTGCCCCCGGAAGGCTTCTCCATCGACACCACCGCCATCTTCACCGCCATCGCTGTCTCCCATGATGAGGAGGGAGTAATTCTCCCCTGGGGCTGAGGGCTCTACCGTAGCTATGTGGTTAATCTCTCTCTCTGTACTCCAATACAATGATCTCATGAGCTGCTTTACATGATTGAGATCCATATGATGAGCTTTTTATCGCTACTAGTTATGTGCTACTCATGTGATGTTATTAAAGTAGTCTATTCCTCCTGCATAGTGTAAAGGTGCTAGTGTGTGCACCGTGTGGTTCTTGTCGTAGGCTATGATCATGATCTCTTGTAGGTTGTGGAGTTAATTTTCATTATGATAGTATTGATGTGATCTATTCCTCCTTTCATAGCGTAATGTGGACAGTGTGTATGCTATGTTAGTTCTTGGTTTATTTTGCAAAGATCTATTATGCTCTAAGGTTATTTAAATATGAATATCGAATGTTGTGGAGCTTGTTAACTCCGGCATTGAGGTGCTCTTGTAGCCCTACACAACGATCGGTGTTTGTCATCCAACAAAAGAGTGTATGTAGCACATATGATAAAGAGTTATTTATTATGTGATCAATGTTGAGAGTGTCCACTAGTGAAAGTATGATCCCTAGGCCTTGTTTCCAATACCGCAAACACCGCTTACTTAGCGTTCTGTTGCATGTTTACTCGCTGCCATATTTTATTCAGATTGCTATTACCACTCATATACATCCATACTACTTGTATTTCACTATCTCTTCGCCGAACTAGTGCACCTATACATCCGACAAGTGTATTAGGTGTGTTGGGGACACAAGAGACTTCTTGTATCGTGATTGCGAGGGTTGCTTGAGAGGGATATCTTTGACCTCTTCCTCCCTGAGTTCGATAAACCTTGGGTGATCCACTTAAGGGAAAACTTGCTGCTCTTCTACAAACCTCTGCTCTTGGAGGCCCAACACTGTCTACAAGAATAGAAGGACCCGTAGACATCAGAGACACTCAAACATGATGATGGAGTTTGAGTCTATTGTGTGGTTGTGGTTTTGTGTGATGAGACTCTTTTGATGAAGATGATAGTTCTTTGGAGGGGGCAAAGTGCTTCTTGTGAGAAAGGAGATGCAATTCCCCCGGTTACCGTAGGAAGGATGAGTGTTGGCACTCGCCGACCTCAAAAGCTACCTTCTACGAGTTCCGGGGAAGGACGAAGTTCCATCTATATGGAGCCATCTACACCACAAGGCCGAGCTTCTTTCTTTGAACAACCAAGTGAAAGATCACCTCGTCCACAACTTCAAGTTCGGCATCAACAACTATGAGGGTCAAGGCGAGGACCTAAACCATAATGAAGATCAAGGGACCACACAAGAATCGATTCTATTGGTCCATTCTCGCCGGGGTTCTAAAGTGTCAAGACTCCTTCATGACTCAAGCAAAGTACATCAAGATATACTCAAGAGCAAGATATGAAGGGGTCCAACGGTATAGAAACCCCAAGCTCATAAATAAGTTTCAATGAGACCGACAAGCCAATGGAGTCATATTCTACCGACCGACGTCAAGGTTTGCCTCTCTACCCTTGTGCTTCTCATCCGGACGTCGTGTCAAGAGTGGATAATACCACTTTTGTACTACATGTCTAGATGTAAAGCACGCATGAATATAGCGGGAGTGCGGTTTAAACTTATTGAGCTATCCCTCCCCCATAATGCATAAAAAAAATCCAAAAGCATATGCTATTCGTCAACTAAGTGACTAATGAGCTTCATGTTGAGTTGTAGCCGTGAGTCCTAGATACATCTACGCGACCTCACCCTACTAAACTCTTACATGGTGGCTTCGGCCACCAACCTCCTCCTTGAGGAGCCTTTTGTTTCTTTTGATTTCTTTTCTTTCATTTGTTTTTGGTTTTCTTTCCTTCATGTTCTTCATGGGAGATTCACCCAAGCTTGTCTTTTCATTTTGATTCTTGCAAGCTTGGTTGAGTAGTACCTAAATAGTTCCGCCATCTAATCCTAAGCCATGATCTATCCCTCAAGCCAACTCAGTCTAAAAGCACAAGTCTACACCAAAATCCGAGTATCTTTGAGTTTGGAGGCCGGTACTACCGGATCTCAGGCCGGTACTACCGCTCTGGGCAGTAATCTGACGAAACTGTATTTTTGTCCCCAGAGCGGTACTACCGCCCGAGGTACTGGGTAAGTACCGGTAAGCGGTACTACCGCTTTTACGAGCGGTACTACCGCTTGCGCTTTTGACTAGAGGTACCGGTTGGGTCGGGATTCATCCCAAACCACCACAAATCCCCTTCCTCCTCAAGTCAACAGCGTCCCCAAGCTCAAGAACTCGAGGAGATCGGCCCCGATCTCCTCTTCCAGCCGCCATCGGCCAAATCTCCTCCATGGAGAAGCTTCCCCACCCTCTTCTCCGCCATGTCCTCCGGTATGAACCCTAATCTCTCTCTCTAGGGTGTGTTGAACTCCCTAGATGCATAGGCTAGGGTTTGATGGAGGTTTGCGGTAGAGAAGCCCTCTTGGAAGCTCTACATGTGCGGAGATACTAGCTTGCAACAATGTGTGACACTATGAACCTCTTTGCCATGTCCCCAACCTAGATCTAGATGTGCAGAAGCTTGAGCGGTAGTACCGCTTGTTCGCGAGCGGTACTACCGGTCCAAGCGGTACTACCGAGTCTGCAGTTGCGGTACTACCGCTTTGATCGGTTTCACCAATGTTGCTTGTTAGTGTCTTCCTTGATCTCTAACTCCATGGCTTGTGCACTTATCCCCTATTCCCTCCCAAAACTTTGCTTTTCACAGGATCATCTAGGCCCCATGGTGGAGGCAAGGTCAAGCCCTCCTCTCGTCGTTATCGAGAAGACGAAGAGCAAGAAGAGATTGCACCAACAAGGACCACCAAGCGTCAAAGGGATGCAGCAGCAGCGGCAGCGGGTAAAAGGACCGTTCGGGGTCCTCAGATATCTATGAAAGATCTCAAGAAAGCCCAATTCTTGCAAGTTCG